>NC_143482.1:14247700-14401843 GCF_027475165.1 Benincasa hispida
ATATGTTTAAATTTTTTTAAAATGATTTAAAATTGATTCACCTAGACTTCTGTTAAACGCATTTCTAATGAGATTAGAATTAGGTTAATCTTTTAATTAATTTTAATCGGATTAAAATGAACTTGGTTAAAAGATTAAATTTACAAAATAATTGCCCATAAGGGACCTTTGTCTAAGGAACATTCTATCTAGGTTGAGGTTTTTAAGCTGACGAAAACGAAACACCTCTACCTGGGAACGGACCTAGAAAGGTGAATTGGGCAAATATTTTATAAGCATACAATAAGTGATTATTTTCATTATAGAGTTTAATGAACAAAAACACATATTGTTAAACTATTCAATATAAGCGTTATATGGAGCAAATTTAACAAGGGCTTAGTTAAAATAGTTTAGCCTTTTTTTTCTAAGTTAATAAACACTGGCTAAAAAGCATGAGAACATGATCACTGCATGCCAAATCATGGAATCATTGTGTGACATGTTTAGAAAACCTTCCTCACAAGCCATGCATGATGCTCTTAAGTTCATCATCAATGAGTGGATGGTTGAAGGATCGTCTGTTAGGGAACATGTCCTTAACATGATGAACCATTTTAATACCACTGAGATGAATAGAAGTCTCATAAATGAGCCTAGTCAGGTGAGCTTTATCATGCAATCACTGCCAGGCAACTTTCTACAATTCCGTAGCAATTGTGTTATGAAAAAAATTGACTACAACCTCACCACCCTCCTTAACGAGCTACATATTTTTAAGTCTTTAATAAAAACTAAAAGAAATAATGGAAGGGCAAATGTTGCCTTCTCTAACAAGAAAAAGGTCATAAGAGGTTCGACCTCTGGAACTAAATTTATGCATCTCTCTTCATCTTGTGTGAAGAAGTGGAAAAAGAAGAAGAGTGGAAAGGGGAATAAAGCCACCACTGTTGCTGCACGGCAAAAAGGACAAAGTTGCAAAAGGAACCTGTTATCATTGCAACCAAGATGCGCATTAGAAAAGGAATTGCCCAAAATATTTGATCGAGAAAAAGAAGGAAAAAGAAGATAAATATGATGTACTAGTTCTGGAGATGTGTTTGGTGGAAAATGTCAACCATACTTGGATATTTTATTCAGGTGCCACTACCTATGTTTGCACTTCTTTGCAGGAAACTAGTTCCTGGAAACAGCTGGCAGCGGGAGAGATGACTCTACAAGTTGGAATAGGAGAGGTTGTCTCAACGGTTGAAGTTGTTTTTTGAATCAAAGTTTATGTTGTTAGGCAACGTTTACTATGTTCCTAATTTCAAAAGGAACTTTATTTCAGTTTCATGTTTTTTAGAACACTCTTTTAATGTATCTTTTACTCAGGATAAAGCGTTTGTTTCGAAAAATGATGTTGGTATTTGTTTTGCAATAAACGAAAGAAAATTATATGTACTAAGGCCGTTAGTATTTACAATGCTCCACAATATTGAAATGTTCAACACTACAACCACTAAAACTAAAAAAAAATCTTTTAAAGATAATACTCATCTTTGGCATCTAAAACTAGGTCACATTAATCTCAATAGGATTGATAGGTTGGTTAAGAATGGACTTCTAAACGAGTTAGAAGAAAATTCTTTACTTGTATGTGAATCTTGTTTAGAAGAAAAAATGAAAAAACGACCTTTTACTGGAAAAGGTTATAGAGCCAAAGAATTGTTGGAGCTTATACACTCAGACCTTTGTGGTTAGATGACTGTAAAAGACAGAGGAGGGTTTGAATATTTTGTCATTTTTTATGGACGATTATTCAAGATATGGGCATGTTTACTTAATGCACCATAAGTCTGACACACTTGAAAAGATCAAGGAGTATAAGGCTGAAGTTGAAAATTTGTTAGGTAAAAAGATTAAAACACTTTGATCAGATTGAGGTGGAGAGTACATGGATATTGAATTCCAAAACTATATGTTAGAACATGGAATTACATCTCAACTCTCAACACCTAGTACACCTCAACAAAACGGTGTATCAGAAAGGAGAAATAAAATGTTGTTGGACATGATTGGCTCTATGGTAAGCTATGTTTCTCTACCTATCTCATTATAGGGTTATGCAGTGGAGACTGTAACTTACCTTTTAAACCAGATTCTATCAAATAGTGTTACTAGAACACCTTTTGAATTATGAAGAGGTCCTAAAAGTAGTTCACAACATCTCAGGATTTGGGTATGTTTAGCACATGTGCTTGTAGAAAATCCAAAGAAATTGGAACCACGTTCAAGATTATACCTATTTGTAGGTTATTTTAAAGAAACGGGAGGTGATTTGTTCTTCGATCCAAAAGAAAAGAAAAGGTATTTGTATCGACAAATACTACTTTCTTAGAAGAAATCCACATTAGAGAACATAAGCCAAGAAGCCAAATCGTATTAAAATGCAATTTCTAAAGAAACTATTGAAACTTCAACAAGAGTTGTTGATGTTGTTGTTGGGGTTGATGCCCTAAAGTCTCGTGTCCTGTAGTTTGGAAACAGTTTGTACGGACGCTTGTGTTGTATAATATATGATTTTTTACTTCACATCTTGTATTTTGCTCAGTTGCTTATTTTATTTGCTTTACCACAAACCAATAAACATAAAATCCCTGGTTATCTGTATGTGACTCAAGCATGTATGTGGTGACATACAAGTGGATCATGTCTTGAGTGATAACCAAAATGGTCTGTAGTATATGGATATAGGAGGGAAACCTTATCCTGGTAATGCTATAGATGCAACCCGCTTTGTGGAATGGTCACAAGTGTTGTGACTTGTCACAGATGGTCTGATCCTAATCATTCGTGTTAGGGACATGCGAGCGAGGGCGTCCTATACAAAGAGTTTGTATAAGACCCAACCATGAAGTGTTAACGTCTCGTTATATAACACCATTCATGACAGAGACTTCACTTCACTAGGATGACCATAGGTAACATGACCTCAATCCTGAGTGAATTAGGAACTCTTGCCATTGAGGGCGGTCCTTTGATTTGTATGGGTGTGAGTGGCCAGGTTGCCAATTCAAACCTACCATTTTGAGGATTCGTTTGATTTGGGAGCTAGAAACTCAGCTACACAAGATGGAATTCACTCATTCCTCGAGGCAGGGGTAAGTAGATAGATAGCTCCCTTAAGGGTTGATTCCAGGGCTTGAACGATGTTGCGCCACACACCTTCTCTTGGCCCGAGAGGTGTTCACACATAGTTAGACTATGTTGTATTGTTCATTAGAGGAATCAGAGGTACATAAGGAGTGAGATGTAACTATAGGGGCAAAACGGTAATTTGGCCCAACTGTACTTATGAGCATCTGTGAAGGGTCACCGTACTCATGATTGGTTATATCCGATGGACAAAGAAATATATCTGTGGTAAGAAGAGTTCAATTGTTGGTCTTTAGTGGAATGCCTGACAATTAACGGATGGTGGATCTTGTGGCTAAAGAGTTTAGTCAGTTATTCACGGACCGTTGAAGCTTCAAGCCACAGGTTCATTAGGTCCCCTGGATAGCTTGGATAAAGTCGAGAATCAGTGTTTGGGTTAATTTGAAATGTTCAAATTGACAAGAGGAAGTTCGATTATATATGATATAATTGGATGGTTAATTATATATGATATAATTGGCTAAATGTATGACATATATTATTTTGGAGGAAAGTGGATATAAATATGATTTATATCAAGTAAAGGAAAAAATACTATAGTAGATATGTGATATCAAACTATAGGTTAAAAAATATAATATGATTATATTTATTAATATTTTAGTTTGTTAATTATATGATAATTAACCCAAAAATCACGTTTGGACGTGGGTTAGTGAGAATGCATCGGTTATTGTAACTGATGAATTAAAATGAAAATGGTTTTCATTTTGAATCACCCACCCAAAAAGAAATAGAGAGAGAGTGCTGGTGAAAAGTAAACGATCGCTTAAGTAAATCGAGAGCCTATATGATAGTCGTTTTGCACCTAGACGATCGTCCACCTCGTGCCTAAACAATCACACACTAGTTCCTACACGATCGGATAGCTTCCTTAAACGATCGTATTGTGTGCCGAGTTTGCTAAATGATCGTATACCTTTTCCAAAACGATCGTTCCGTTCTACACAATCGTGTAGTTTCTCCTAAATGATAAGCACCTTGATATACGATAGCGTCTTTTCCCTCTCACTTGCTTATCGCCTACATGATATGTTCTTCCTTCTTCCTCTACCAAATTCACCAAAGACCACGCTTTGGGTTCTCACTTTGAGAATACCTGGGGCTCTTTTCTTGTGGTGTTGTCCCCGTTGCATTCGTGAGTTCGCGGTTGTTCGTGCTGCTACAGTCGACGCATCTACCAGGCATTGGTTGATCAGGTAGAGGTTTTCGTTGCGTTGAGTTCTGAAGTTTGAAGACCGTCTTCAACTGGTATGGCAACTATCTCTTTCGTTTATTTTATCGTTGTGTTGAGTTCCGAAGTTTGAAGATCGTCTTCAACTGGTATGACAACTCTCTCCCTCGTTTATTTTATTCAAAGCATGCCTTTAATTGACTTTTCGTTTGCATAACTGTGCGTTTGAATGTATATTTTTATTTCGGTCACGGTGAGATTGGAGCGATCGGAACGTGCTCATGAAACTCTTCGGTAAGAGATCCTTCAATTGGTATCAAAGCCAGGTTAACATAAACCTGCATTCTTTGCTGAAGAGCTTACTGCACTTTGTTAGTAATGTGATTCTTAACAAAGTGAAATATAACTTTACAACTCCCTTGAACGAGTTGCAGACCTACCAATCTTCCTCCAGGACGTTCCATTGAGGTTCGACCTCAGGAACGAAGTCTGCACCTCTACTTCCAACTCTGCAAAGGGGAAGAAGAAGAAAGGTGGTAAGGGAAAAGGGAAGGCACTTGCTAACTCACGTCTGTCGCCCCAAGGAGATGATTCTGCCTGGATAATTGATTCGAGCGCCACTAACCATGGACATAGAAATATATCTACATTAGATTTATATAAAATGGATTTGTAAAGAGATGTACACATATAAATAAATAAATAAATATATATATATATATATATATATATATATATATTGTAATTAAAGTGTGGGATGGGGGAATCGAACCTCAGACCACGAGGTTGATAGTTTGAATACTATGTCAGTTGTGCTATGCTCTTGTTGGCTAAATATATGATTTCCCCCACCCCACATTTTAAGTACCTTTTGAAGTATTAGAACGAAAAAGAATTTTGAGTGTGCTGTAGGTAGTAGAGGGCATAGCCTAGATAGTAAATATGTGATATTTATATATTGATTAACTCCATATTAAATATGATTTAGTTGGTTAATTAATGGTTAATTAATTGATTAAAAAATAATTGAGATTGAAGGTTAGTATAAATATATGATATTTATGATAATGAATTAAATGTGTATTAAATAGGATTTAATATATGGTCATTTAATTAATATGTCAATTAATTAAATAAGGGTTTATTACCTTTCAAGCATGAAATTTTTTTAGCTAAGGAACAATGTCCTAAAACTCCTCAAGAGGTTAAGGAAATGAGATGAGTTCCCTATGCATTGGCTGTTGGCAGCCTTATGTATGCAATGTTATGTACTAGACTTGACATTGCTATGTAATAGGGCTTGTCAGTAGATATCAATCCAATCAAGGATAGATCACTGGACAACGGTCAAAACAACTTAAGTATCTATGGAGAACGAGGAACTATATGCTTGTGTATAGAGCCAAGGATTTGATCCTTATAGGATACACGAACTTTGACTTTTAGACTGATGGAAATTCTAGGAAATTCACATCAGGGCCAGTGTTTACTCTAAACGGAGGAGCTATAGTTTGGCGAAGCATCAAGCAATGATGCATTATAGACTCCACTATGGAAGCTGAAGACGTAGCTACTTGTGAAGTAGCTAAAGAGGCTGTTTGGGTAAAAAAGTTCCTTACTGATTTGGAAGTTGTTCCAAATATGTCTTTGTCCATCACACTTTATTGTGATAATAGTGGTGCTGTGGAAAATTCTAAGGAACCTAGGAGTCATAAAAGAGGCAAACACATTGAGTGAAAATATCACTTGATTTGAGAGAATGTGCAACGAGGTGATTTGATTGTCATGAAGATTGCTTCGGAGCACAACATTGCTGATCCGTTAACAGAGGCTCTCACGATTAAAATGTTCAGGATCATCTAGAAAGTCTGGGTTCAGGGGATATGCGACATATTGACTAGGGCAAGTGGGAGATGTTACTCGAGTATAGTGTATTCCCTAGTTTATTATATTTTGTACTTTATTTGTATTGTACATTTTACTCCCTTAGCTTTAGGACAAGTGGGAGATTGTTGGGATTGGTGTCTCAAATCCTCTCTTGTATTCTCGTAGTTTGTAAACTTTGTAAACAAATTATTATCAATAAAATAATTGTTATTTTATAAGCATACACTCAATCCAATAAACTAAGATCCTAGGTTATTTTATGTAATTTAAACATGTATATAGAGACATACATGTGGATCATGTTTAAATGACAATCTGAATGGTCTGTAATAGATGGATAAGGTTGGGTACCTTATCATGGTGATACTACAGATGCAACTTGCTTTGTAGTTATTACAAGTATTGTAAAGTGCTACAAATGATCTGATCACAATCATTCATGTGGAGACATGTGAGTAGGGGTATCCTATACAAAGAGTTTTTATAAGACCGAACCATGAAATGAATAGTCTCTTTATAACACCCTTACTAGAAGAGACTTACATTTCACCAGGATGATAATAGGTAGCCTGGCCTGAATCCTGAATGAGTTGTGAACTTCTACCTATGAAGGCGGTCCTTTGATTTGCATGGGTGAGAGTGGCTAGTTTCACCGATTCAATATACCTATCATTTTGAGGATTCATCTGATTGAGGAGTTGGGAACACAGCTACACAAGAAGGAATTCACTCCTTCCTTATTCTTAGGATAAGTAGAGAAAATTTTCCCTTAAGGACTGATTTCGGGGCTTGAACAATGAAGTGCCCCATCCTGATCAAAGAGGGATTCAGTTGTAGTTGGACTATAACTTATAGTGGTACTTAAGAAATTAGATGTAATTAGAGGGCTAAAACAGTAATTTTGGCCTAGCTGTATTTACGAGCAATTTGTGAAGGGTTAGTGCACTGTTGATTGGCTATATCCAATGGACACAGAAATATATCTATAGTGTAGAGAGTGCAGCTGTCGATCTTTAATAGAGTGACCGACAGTTAATGGAGGTTGATTAATTTAATTAAAGAGTTTAATTAATTAAGCAAGTACCATTGGAACTTCAATTTATAGGTCCATAAGTTCCCCTCGTTAACTCAATTAGGATTAGTGAGAATCGAATTAATTTTGGAATTTGAAGTATTCAAATTAATTATATGAGATATAATTAACATAATGTATATGATACATTATATTATAAATTTTTAATTAGAAAAATAAATATTCGAGTATGATTCATTTAAAAAACTATAAGTTAAAATTAATGTGAATTTAATTCATATTAATTCTATAGATTATGTGAGAGATTTATAAACTATAGGCTATATTATATGTGATATAATATAAACTATGGATTATATATTATATATGATATAACACATAGTTTTATTAATAAAATTGGTTTTATTAATATATAATTCTTTTTTTTATATTTAATTTAAGTATTAAATAAACAAAGGTATTAAGTAAAGAGATAACAACTTTCTCCCCATTAATCTCTGATCATCTCTTCATTTTACGAGGGAGAGTTCACGTTTGACAGAGTGAGAAAGAGAAGATCGTATTCTTCCTACGTTTCTCTATACAATAGAAACCCTCTTTGTGAAAACTAATCTAGGAATTCTCTCAAAGATCTTCCCTTCTATTCTCCCAAAATTAATTGTTGTGAGCCCACAACATCACATCAATTCTCATCCTTGAGAATAATGAGGAAGCCTCGTGGTGGTGCCCAAAAAACCATTCATGCGTCTTCTTGGTGAGACCGAAAAGGCGTATGTTCGTGATCTTGTAGATCGGGAGAGGATTCGTGAAGATTGGATATTCTTCAAGAGTAAATCCCAATTCCTTTTTCTTTTCTCTCAAAGTATGTTGTGAATTTTTGGTTTTTATGTCTATCCTATGAATTTTGTTCATGTTTCTTTGAGTTTTTTGTTTTTAATCAATTGAAAATTGAAACGTATGATGTTCACATGCTTCCGCCTGGGATTCAATCCCCTAAAAAATATGCACTTTTTGATATCAATCATGTAGTTATGTTCCCAGCTTCCTACTTGAATAAATCTCAAACCTTGTAGGCTTATTGAGTTGGCGATACGAGCCATTCTCACCCATACAAATCAAAGGACTGCCCTCATAAATAGGAGTTCATAACTCATTCATGATTGAGATCGAGTTACATATAGTTATCCTATTAAATGTTAATCTCTTTCGTCAACGATGTTATAAAGATAGATTAATCATTTAAAGTTCTGGTCTTATACAAACTCTGGTCTTATACAAACTCTTTGTATAGGATACCTTCACTTGTGAACAATTTAGATCACATCATTTGTAACACTTACAACTCTTGTAACATTTACAAAGTGAGTTGTATTCGTAGCGTCACTAGGATAAGGCATCAACCTTATCTATCTACTATAGACCATTTAGATTATTACATGAACATGATCCACCTGTATCTCTATCACATATTGTTCAAGTTACCTAAAATAACCTCAGATCTTAGTTTATTGAATTAAGTCAATACAATCTAAATGTCAAATAAAATAAATTCCTTGTTTTATTAAATAAATAATTCTTATATAAAATTTACAAACTATGAGAACCATGAGATTTAGGGCACTAACCCCAACAATTAAGACATCCCCAAAATGACCAAATAGACTGAGAGTGATGTAATTAAATCTAAAACTTTTTTTAAAAATAGATGAAACAAATAATATTATTTCTATTTACAAAATATGATATTTAAGATACTAATTATAATTATATAATACAAAAACAAAAACAAAAACAAAAACAAAATAAAAATAAAAGACAACCCTAAACCATTACTTAACAACTCCATGTTAACAAATCAACAACCTAAACACATATATCCTGAACTCGGATGACAATAATTTGCACCCAAGTATAGACTTTCTAAATACATATTAAAATAGTATGCATCCAAAACACAAACTTTCTGAATCTATACTAGAATAGTTTTATGTCAAACAACTATTTAAACTCATAATAAAATAGCTTGCACCCAAAAATAAATTATTAACCCCATAAACTACAATAACCCCACAAATTATAATAACTACAAATTATTATAACCAATTCTATGCTCCAAACAACTCAAAAAATTAAACCCAAATCTACAAAAGGTTGTTTGAGGAGCTGAATTGGTTATTATAGTATCTGGATTGTAATAGTCTGTGTTTAGAGTGCAAACTAAAATAGTATGAACAATAATAGTTTATGTTTGGGGTACAAATTATCTATTATGTTTGGGGTGCAAATTATTATAGTAAGTGTTTAAGTTTTTTCTACTATGTTTTCAATTTTTTTATAATTACATTTGTTATACTTTAATTTAAGAAACAAATTTTATCACATTTTTTTATGATATGTCTTAGGCTATGCGGTCGCATCACAATCACATCACCAACCTATGAACAGAGAACAAATCCTATTTAATCTTGTTATACAAGTTCTTTTAGGAGATTAAGTAGTTAATCCTACTTCTCTATAGCTAACTAAATCTTAGTAAATTCATGCAATCTATTAGTCTTAGGTGTGCCTTATGTTTAATGACACATGACAACTTATGTCTCGGCTTTTAGTTTCATTTTTTTTTTTTTGGTGAAATCTACTTATATCTTAACCTTTCTAGTATTAAGACTATACTAGCATGATAATTTAAATAGTTAATTAGTTTAACTTAGTAAGATATCATTAGTTTATCAAAAGAAATAGAAAGTGTAAAGGCAATGTTGTTGCATTGCCTTAGCTATATTATTCTTAAAGTACCCATATGACCAGGTCCCTTAGAAAAATCAACCTATAAGTGAATAAGCATGAATAAATTTTATTGAATAAAATTCCATGGGTTAGAAAGTATCAATTTAAATAATGCTTGAAATTAAGGAGAAGAAAACAACCAAACTAAAGAGATTAAAGCTGCAAATACGGTACATGAACTCCTTGAATCAAACCAACAAATTAAGGGGGATTCTCTAGGATGGATTCAACATTCCTCAAGATGAATCCTCACTCTACACACATTCTCATTGGTGGAAATGACGTAAAGAACTGCACTTTTCAAAGAAACTAACCTTCATTCTTGAAAAGTTTCTAGTTAATTTTTGTTGGATTTTTTCAATGGTGTGAAAATGATATTTTCTTGATGATTCTTCATTAATTTAAAGGCCAAAGCACTTGGGTGAAGGTCAAAAACCTTGCCCTTAACAACCCTAGTTGAAATAAGAGCTGAAAAACGACTAAACAATAATTGAAGAATTGTGCATCTATACTAACCTGGTCTAGGGCATGATGCGGTCACATCAAATTACTTTTATGAAAAAACACAAAAAAATTTTAAATAAATATAAAAATGGCTTAAATCACCTTAAACTTACTTGAAACTAATTAAGGATATGTGTTGACTCACTTTACTTATTTTGGGACATTACAAGGTCAAAATGGCACGATTAACAACTCTTTTACACCTGAAAAAAGGGCAAAATAAAGGTAAAAACACGTACTTTATGACATTTATCACTATGCAACCAAGGAAAATTTCTCCAAAAATCTGAAAATTGTTACCCTCATTAACAAATGCAAGAGTCGACAAGAAACTTTGAAGGAGAAAACACAATATATTCAATATATATTTGAATTGTCTAGAAATAAACTAGGGTATATTCGATAAATGCATGAACAAAACAATTTATACAATGTATTGTCTTATATATCAAACAATATATGAGATGCATATTTATATTTTTCAATACATTTGTAAACATACTAAAAGATAAATCATGCTATATGTGATGCATATTTATATTTTATAATATATTACCCGTATATTCGACATATACTTGAAATTTCAATGGAGAGACAGTGAATTGTTCGCTAGAAATATGGAAGAAACTGAACAATCTCCAAAGTAAACATTAATTTGAAATATCATGTATTAAATGAATATCAATTAAAATTAATAAATAACAAAAAAAAAACGTTAAAATTTAAAAATGATGTTAGTAAAGAAAGAATTAAATATTTAAAATTTTTTGAGATAACGTTGAACATGTTAAATTTGTTCAATATCAAAGCGAAAAGCTCTTACAAAAATAATTCAAAATCTAGTACATTTATAAAATAAAAAATCTTATATGAATGAATGTCCGTTGAAATAATAAATAACAAAAAACAAAGGTTGAAATTAAAAAAATAATGAATAAGGAAAGAATTAAATATTTAAAAAAAAATTAAAATAATGGTAAAAATGTTAAATTTCTCCCAAAAAAAAAAACCTCTTACCATCATAATTCAAAATCCAGTACATTTATAAAATACATGAGGCCGTAAAGGATTTTTTGCATTGATATCTTATATAAGAATAGGGCCAAACGGTGAAATATAATAGCCTACTTAGGGTTGGCAATGGGGTCGGAGTAGGAGAGGGTTTCCTGTCCTTGTTCCCATTGGGAGATTTTACCCATCGCCGCCCCCGTCTATACCATTTGAAGATAGAGATGGGAGTGGGGATTCTCCGTCGAGGAAATGGGTCCCAGCAAGGACCCACTTCCCATTTTCTCTTTTGTTTTTTAGGGGACATTCTTTTTTTAATTTTTCGCTAAAATTCTATTTGATTTGGACACTTTAAATTGCGATAAATTAAAAACTAGGCTAAATATAAAAAGTTTAATACCTAATATATTTATATTTAGTTCTATATATATACATACTAATCGGGACGGGCGCCTCATCCCTAGTTTGACGATTCTAAAGGGATCCTGATTTGACTCCATCTCCGATCAAACCGAAAATTCTCTGTCCCGATCAAGGTGGGAATCTATGAGGATCCGACCATGTGAGAAATTTTACCAACCCTAAGCCACTCCTAAGCCACTCCACCCAATTGGATCCAATACAACGGAGTTGAAGGGTATTGCTGCAAAATACAAAATTACAAACGGTGACTTCGACCAGAGGGGTTTAAGCTAGGGTTTTTGCTTTCATATCCGCCATTGGTGCTTCCTTCTCTCGCCGTATTCTCTTGGTTCTTCGTCGCTACGGTAGCATTCTTCAGTTGAAGCCACAGCCGCCACAGCGTTTAACACGGTTAGCTCAGGCTTGGACAATAAACTTTTGCATTTCAATCAATTTCTGTAAACTTCTTCAGTTAGGGTTTGTGTTAATTTTTATGGTTTATGGATTTACACGAGTTCATGGATTGATTGTTCGTGAAATTCTTCCCGGGATATGATCTAAAAGATTGACCGTAGCGTTCTGCACTAGATGCATCGTGGCGTTTCCATATTTGCACATCGGATTTTTGCGAGTTCCGGTATTGTCAGAACTACCAATGGCTTTCTGTTCTCCGAGCTCAATCCTCTGAACTCTAGTTTCCATGGATTTTCATTGTGTAGGGTGTTTTCATTTGTTCCAGAGCTCCGCCGTAAGCCTGATCCTGATGATCCGTCCTCCTTGATGAAGGAAGATGGAGTCTCTGTTTGTTCTCGGATGTGGATTGAGAATTTTCGCGAACCGGATAGGATTGTTTCCAATTTGACTACGTATCTTCGGAGGTTTGAATTATGGGTTTTGGCTTACCAGAAAGTTTGTGCAGATGAGATGGGCGCCTATATGCCTCGAAATGCGATTCAAAGGTCAGCACTGGAAGATTTACTTGCGCTTAGAAATGCAGTTCTTGACAGTAAGTTCAAATGGGGAGCAAGATTGGAGTTCTTCATAAAATCACCAAAAGATAAGACGGATTATGAATCATTGTCGAAGAGGAAGATAAAGGCTATGTTGACAACTACGCAGCCTGCTGCATTTCAAGATAAAATTGTTCAAGAGGTTCTGTTTATGATTCTGGAACCAATATACGAAGCTCGGTTTTCGCCGAAGTCTTATGCATTTAGGCCTGGGAGGAATGCACATACAGTGCTACGGGTAATTAGAAGGCATTTTGCTGGTTATTTATGGTATTTGAAAGGAGATTTAAGCACAATTTTAGATGGCATGAAGGTAGGGATGGTGATAAATGCTTTGATGAGAGATATTAGAGATAAAAAAGTGATTGATTTAATTAAATCTGCTTTGGTTACACCAGTTATAACGAGCAAGATTGATGAAGGGGAAAAGAAGAAGAAGAAAAAAAGGAAGTACCAGAAGAAGAGAGTATTAGCCGAGGATGAACCGAAGCCTGATCCATATTGGTTGGAGACATTTTTCGGTTTTGCTCCTGAAGAGGCAGTGAAGAATCCTTCATGGGGACACTGTGGGATTCTTAGCCCTCTTCTGGCTAATATTTGTTTAGATGAATTGGACCGCTGGATGGAGGGAAGGATCAAAGATTTCTATTCCCCATCTAAGAGTGATGTCATATGGAATAGTCCTGAAGGAGAAGCAGATCAAGGAAACACATCTTGGCCAGAATTTGTACCGACAAGTGGTCCGGACAAGACACGGAAGATGGATTACATTCGGTATGGAGGTCATATTCTAATTGGTATTCGAGGACCTAGGGCTGATGCAGCAACATTAAGAAAGCAATTGATTGAATTTTGTGATCAGAAGTATATGCTCAAGCTTGATAATGAGTGCCTTCCTGTTGAACACATTACCAAAGGTATCATGTTTCTAGATCATGTGCTTTGTCGAAGAGTCGTGTACCCAACACTTCGGTATACTGCTTCTGGTGGTAAGATCATTAGTGAGAAAGGTGTTGGTACTCTCCTTTCCGTCACGGCAAGCTTGAAACAATGTATTAAACAATTCAGGAAGCTGAACTTTCTAAAGGGTGATAGAGATCCTGATCCACAGCCTTGTTTTAGAATGTTTCATGCCACACAAGCTCACACAAATTCACAAATGAACAAGTTTTTGTTAACAATTGTAGAGTGGTACAGATATGCAGACAATAGGAGGAAAGTGGTGAACTTTTGCTCTTACATCTTAAGAGGTTCACTTGCAAAGCTTTATGCAGCAAAATATAAACTCCGTTCACGAGCAAAAGTTTACAAGATTGGTGCTCGAAATCTCAGTCGTCCTTTGAAGGAAAAGAAAGGGCAATCGCCCGAGTACCACAATCTTCTGAGGATGGGCCTTGCTGAGTCAATTGATGGCCTTAAGTTCACTCGGATGTCTCTTGTTCCTGAGACCGACTACACCCCCTTACCAAACAACTGGAGACCTGATCATGAAAAGGCCCTTCTTGAATATATAATGCTTGAAGATCCTCGGACACTGGAGGAGCAACGTCGATGCATAAGGGAACAGGGTCTTGTCTCACCCCAAGATTATATTTCAATGCTTGTATGGAATTACAAGAGGAATGCAACTATGGATCAGACATCCCTTTTGAACAGTGGCGATCATCGATTATTGGGTTCGAACCTGGACAGTCATGATTCCAAAACCAAAGAATTGGAAGAGCATGATGAAGCATTTCAAGCGGCTGAAGTAGGAAGTTCTTTTAGTCGGATATATCATGCTCCATCTTCAAACTTGAGCTCTCCAGCCAGCTACCGTGGACTCTGATTCTTTACCACTGTTAGAACAGTCAAATGAACAATCCAAGATGTCGGGTAAAATTTTAAGTCAATGATTTGTACTGCTGCGTTTTGGATCCTCACCTCCAGAGACTTCAACCGTCTTGGTGATCATATCGGAAATTATGGCATCGTATTGGCTATGGGCTATATATTCTCAATATTTGGAGGGGGTCTGTTTCCTATGTGGCAAGGATCAGTCATCTTGACAAGGATCAACTGTGTGCTTGAGATACTATGAGGTTAATTTTGTGATCTGATGTACATGTACATTGGCCATTCAATTTTTCCAATGAAAAAATCACAGGGATTTTAGTTGCAGTTATATCTTTTCTGTTGAAATGAAAGTAGAGGCAAACGGTCTTCTAGTTCTATCGGGTACGAATTTCTCAAATAATTCCCAGATTTTTATTTTTTGCTCATTAATTTGCTTAGTTTGAAGCGGAATTCTACCTTCCAATTAGAGGCTTGAATCTCTTATTCTCACATGTTAAACTAAAAAAATATGACCTCTACAGAATTAGAAGATACTGCCATTTGAGATTTGAACATTGGAAACCTGATTTAAAAAATACTTTTTTTTCTCCCTTCAATTCCTCTGTTATTTAAAAAAACCAGCTTCAGTTTAGAACCAAAGAACTTTATTTGTTTGTTTTGTTTCAGAAAGTTTACTAATATAAGCTTTCAATTATAAACTATTAATAGAAAATTAAAATATGACGAGATCATTTCCAATGGAGGTTCAGACCCATTTTTTCTTGATCTTTTTAATCTTTTTGTCGAAGGATCGAGAAAAAAAACCATAATTCAGGAACACAACAATAAAAAATTTCAAAGCTTAGTGTCTAGACTTATAATTTAACCATAATTCTTTATAACAAACAATGAATAGAAAACAATCAATAGAGGTAATATTAAAAAATTTTCATTTCATTGTAGTGTTAAAAGACTTTCCAACATAAACAACCGTTGATGTTTGAGACAACGTAGTACAATGTTCAACAACAAAACATGAATAAACACTCCCAACACACAATAACCATATATATACCAAAAGACAAAAAAGAAAAAAAAAAAAAAAAAAAAGAAGAGCATATTATTGCTAAAATACCCCTCTAAACATATCAAATTTCTCTTCATAGTCCCAACCCCAAACCAGTAAAAACCATAGGGATTCATCCATTACTTACACATATTGACAAAAGCAAGAGAAATTGCAATCAACTGAAAGAACCCATCATTGATCTCTGTCAAAGGTGAAACTTCCCCATCTTTCTCCTTATACCCATCTTCACAACTCACTGGTGCATCCATGGCTGCACTTACCTCTGTATTTGTTGTCTCATAATCCTCCATTTCCAAAGCTCTTAAAGCCTTTTTCAAATCAGAAACAGCCTCAGAATAAAGCTCCAAACAGCTCTTTAAACAATTTAATGAATATTTCCCCCATTTCTCATTAGTGCCTTTTATAAGCTGTGAAATCTCTGACCTAATTTCTGTGGCATTGGCCTTTGATTGGTTGATTGAAATCATAACCAAGTCTTTGAAATTTGCATCTTTGGAATTGGGATTGGCTTTGAGGATTTGAACACATAGTTTGTAATCAACATATGGGTCTGTTTTTGCAGCCAATTTGCAAGAGTGTTGAACAATGTCCAAACAATATGCTAATTGAAAAAGTGTTGGAACACAAAGAAGAAATAAAATTGATTTTGTTGTGAGATCTTTCATTTTGAGAATTTGGGATTGTGGGTTTGAAATTCAAGGAAGAAAGGGGTTTATAAGCTCTTTTTTTTTTTTTTTTTTTTTTTTTTTTTTTTTTTTTTTTTTTTTTTTGTGGGTAGCACGTTCAGGAAGAGAACCAAAATTTGGGATGAAATTTTTTGTGAGAGCGGCTGAATTGTGATAGCACGTTAGTTATTGAACTATGTCAAGAGCTTTAGATAAAAGGTTTCATTACAAATTTGCATGTTGGGAGTGAATGAAATTGTTTAAATCGCTCTAAAACATGTATTTAATCATTTAAAATTAATTTAATATTTAATCTTGTACTTTTAAATGTAACTTTTATATCATCAAAATTAGTTTTGAATGATTATTTAAAGTGATTTTCAAAATGACAACTGATTTTAATCATTTTAGAATCCCTCTCAAACATGCTCTTATATATTGTTTTAAAGTTCACAAATCACAGATTTAGTAGAAGCAAAGTTGAAAGCTTTATAGTTCTATTTAGGCAAAAAATTCAAATTTTTATCTAATCGGTCAATTAGTCAACTTTGTCGAAAATATATTGGATACAAACTTGAAAGTTTAGAGATTTATTTCACACTTTTAAAAGTTTAGAATCAAATTACTAATAAACGCAAACTTCAAAGTTCATGAACTAAGCTTGTAATTTACTATCTATGCTTTCCTTCCTTCCTCCTCCTCCTCCTTATATATATATATTGTCAATAAACTAATAGTCTGTCTTGTGGGTAGTAGTTGTACCCTTATTGTCAATCGAAGAGTCGTGTTCTACAACTTGAAGAGTATCAATTGATACCTCTCGAAAGAGTCATCTAATTTTAATACATGGATCAGATTCATACCTTGATTCAATGTTACCTACACCCAAACAATCATAGAAAAAAATTGTACCTCTATTGTCTTAATATCTCTCAACAAATGTCTAAACCAAATTGTTGTCTTCCAAAACTTGAAGGGCAAAATAAACATTTTCTAAAAATGTTGGGGAAAGAGAAAAATAATGATTTTCTTCTGACTTTATTTATATTATCTATAGTTTTATTTTAGTACATAAAAAATTTTTTAAAATTTTTTTTTAATTAATATATATTGTTTGAATCACACCCATACATAAAAAGATAATCACTTCGTATATAACTGTATAGACTTGAATAGTGATAACAAAGTACAAAATAGAAATAATGAAAAACTGGAATGACAAAATGAAAATGTAATGATTCTCTCTTATCGTAGCTTAAAAGTATAGATTAGAGTTATTTATTTATTTTTTTTTAGTGAAATTATTTTGAACATGTGGATTGGATTCAAAGGTTGCACTAAAACAAGTTTTTAAAGCAACGTAGGAATAATTTCATTCTAAGGGGAAAAAAAAGTCAACAATAATTTTATTCTTTGTGTCTTCCATCTCGTTGTGGATCAAATTGCCGACCTAATCTAATTTACTCTTATACTTGCGACATGTTTGGTGCATTGAATGGTGATGGAGTTGGGAGGTTATTTGTTGATTTTTTTTTTTTTTTTGCTTATTATGAGCTTTTATTTATTGTCTCAAAAAACAACTTTTTATTATAAATATTATAATAAAAAATAGATGTCCATTGTTTAGTGTCTCAAAGGTCATGTGTCACCATTAATGTTGTCTATGTGCCTTGTAGTAATTCATGTTTGGTATGTATATAAATCCACATCCTACTTGCCACTTTGCCTATAAATATCGGCCTTTGGTGGATATTAAAATGATATATCAATTGGTGAGAAATTCACACGAAATTTCACTAAAATTTTCCATTGTCCAATTTTATAATTTTAGTTATGTTTAGTTTTTATTTTTATTTATTATTATTATATATAAAATATTATTATATTATATTTTTCCATATCCATATTTTCGTTGTGCTCCTCAATTTCATAACACATTATCAGCACGAGCTCCGGTTGTTTTCTTCCCTAAAGGTAGGTCCTAAAGGTATGACGATTTTTCGTTATAATTAATAAATTAAATTTTATTTTGCATATTTAGTACATATTAAATTTCTAATATAAATATAATATTTTGTGATAGTGTTGTCATGACAAACCTTACAAAATTAGAATTCGCAGCCCTTGACATTAATGACAATAATTATTTGTCATGGATGCTCGATGCCGAAATTCACCTGAATGCTATGAACTTGGGAGAAACAATTAAGGAAAGAAATACGACATCCAGTTAGGATAAAGCAAAAGCTATGATTTTCCTTTGTTATTATCTCCACGAGGGATTGAAAATGGAGTATCTTACAATAAAAGATCCCCATATCTTGTGAAAAAATTTGAAAGAGAGGTATCATCATAAAAAAACAGTTATTCTTCCTAAAGCTCGTTATGAGTGGATGCACTTGAGGCTACAAGATTTCAAATCAATAAGTGATTACAACTCCGTATTATTTAAAATCAATTTAAAATTGTTGTTATGTGGAGAAAAATTACTGATGTTGATATGTTAGAGAAGACATTTTCTATATTTCATGTCTCAAATATGCTCATACAGCAACAATATTGAGAGAAAGGTTTTAAACAGTATTCTGAATTAATTTCATGTATTCTCATGGTCGAACAAAATAACGAGTTATTGATGAAAAATCATGAATCTCGTCAAACCGGAAACAACATTCCCTAAAGTGAATGTTGTGAATTTTAATAATGATCGTGGTCAAGGCCGTGGTTGTGACCATGACAAAGGAAGAAATAATTATTATTTTTGTAGTGGTTGTTCTAATCATTTAAATTTCAAAAGAACCACACAAAATGATGATCACAAAGGAAAAGCTCCACAAGATAAAAGTTCAAAGAGTGTTGAAAATAAATACTTCCGATGCGGAATGACTAGGATTGGTCACGTACCTGTCGTACATCAAAACACTTAGTTGACCTCTATCAAGCCTCCCTGAAGGAAAAAGAGAAAAATATGGAAGCAAATTTTGAATACTAGAATAATGACATATTTGATCCATCCCACATGACAAATTTGGATGTGGCGGATTTCTTTGAATCTTCTGAAGAGAAGATTGACACAGTTGATGGCACATCAAGTGTTTCTTTTGATTTTGAGAATATATAGATTTAATGTTGTTGTTTTCTTTTATCTATATTCATGTTTTTTAAGTAACTTTTGTATATTTTAAGTGCTGTTTTTCTTATTGTAATTATTTTCTTTTAATGAAGAAACATGGATCATTTTCATATGTAGGGTGTGTAAAAAATGAGCAAAGAAGATCTTTGTCTTGCAGACTGTGCAGACACACACAATACTTACAAATAAAAAATACTTTTCAAATTGACAATGCTGAAAGCAAAAGCAAATACAATATCAGGTTCTGCAAACTTGATCAAAGGTTTTGGAAAAAAAAATATTATTTTTCCTAGAGGAACACAATTTACAATTGACAATGCATTGCTCTTTAGTCAATCAAAGAGAAATCTTCTAAGTTTTAAAGATATATGTTGCAATGGTTATCATATTGAGACTGATAGTAAGAATAATGTGGAATATCTATATATCATCAACTGTCTCAAATGAAAAACATATATTGGAAGAGTTGCATGCTTTATCTTCTAGATTGTATTATACTCATATACGAGTAATTGAAGCATATGCAACAATGAACCTGAAGTTCATGAATCTAGACGTATTTACAAATTGGCATGACCGATTGGGTTATCTAGGATCTATAATGATGAGGAGAATTATTGAGAATTCAAATGGACACCCATTGAAAAACCAAAAGATTCTTCAATCTAATGAATTATCATGTGATGCTTGCTCTCAAGAAAAATTGATAATTAGACCATCACCAGCTAAAGTGGGGACTGAATCACCTGCATTTTTAGAACGAATTCATGGTAATATATGTGGACCCATTAACCTACCAAGTGGACCACTTAGATATTTTATGGTATTAATAGATGCATCTAGCAGATGGTCATACGTGTGCTTATTATCAAGTCAAAATCTTGCATTTGCAAGATTACTTGCTCAAATATTAAGTTAAGAGCACAATTTCCTGATTATACAATTAAGACCATTTGTCTTGATAATGCTAGTGAATTTACATTCCAAGCTTTTGATAATTATTGTATGTCAATTGGGATAAGTGTTGAACATCCTGTAGCTCATATTCATATACAAAATGGTTTAACAGAATCATGTATAAAACATTTTCAATTAATTGCAAGACCATTGCTTATGAGAGCTAAGCTTCCTTCATCTGTATGAGAACATGCTATTTTGCATGCAACGTCACTTGTATGCATTAGGCCAGTAGCTTATCATAAGTTCTCGCCATTACAATTAGCTTATGGTCATGAGCTAAATATTTCCCATATGAGAATTTCTAAATGTGCAGTATACGTTTCAATTGCTCTACTACAACGCACTAAGATGGGTCCTAAAAAGGAGGTTAGGAATATATGTCGGATATAATTCCCTATCAATTGTTAAATATCTTGAGTCCCTGACGAGTGATGTATTTATTGCACGATTTGTTGATTGTCATTTTAATGAGACAAAATTTTCAACATTAAGGGGAGGAATTAAGAAGTTGGAAAAAGAAATTACATGGAATGCATCGTTATTGTCTCATTTAGATCCTCGTACAGATCAATGTGAACTTGAAGTTAAAAAAATAATTCATTTGTGAAATATAGCAAATCAATTACCAGATGCATTTATAGATGCAAAGAAAGTAACTAAGTCACATATACCAACTGCAAATGTTCCATAAAAAATTGATATCCTAATACAACAAGTTATCACTAATGAGTCTAGAACACGCCAGAAGCGTGGTACACTAGTGGATTCCAAAGATAAAAATCCTCGAAAACGAAAAATAATTAATAGTGAAAAAACTTGGTTAATGATGTAAAAACCCATAAAGAAATCCTCGACATGACTAGTGGGGAAGGTGAAATACCTAAAGATAATAATGAAATTTCAATAAACTATGTCATGACAGGAAGAAGATGGAATCAAACTAATGTAATTATTGACAATATTTTTGCGTATAATATTACCCTTGATATTATATCTAAAAATGAGGTTCCTGAACCAAAATCTGTTGAAGAATGTTGACATAGAAAAGATTGGCTTCAATAGAAAGAAGCAATCTAGGCAATTAAACTCACTTTCAAAACATCAAGTTTTTGGACCATTAGTCTGAACACTAGAAGGTGTTAAACCTGTGGGATACAAAAGGGTATTTGTGAGGAAAAGAAATGAAAATAATGGTGTCACAAGACTAGTTGCACAAGGTTTTTCATAAAGACTTGGTATTGATTTAGAAGAGATGTATTCTCTAGTGGTGGATGCAATTACATTAAGACATTTAATTAACTTGACTGTGTATAAAAGTCTGAATATGCATCTTATGGATGTAGTCACATCATATTTATATGGATCTCTTGATAAAGATAATTATATGAGAATTTCAGAAGGATTTAAGGTACCTGAAATATATACATCAAATTCTTGGGAACGGTATTCAATAAAGTTACAGATATCACTATATGGATTAAAACAATCAGGACGAATGTGGTACAATCGCCTGAGTGGATATTTATTGAAAGAAGGATATCAAAATAATCCAATATGTCCGTGTATTTTTATAAAGAAATCACAATCAGGATTTTCTATTATAACTATATATGTTGATGACTTGAATATAATTAGAACTCCTCAAGAGCTTTCAAAGGTAATAGAATATCTTAAGAAAGGATTTGAGATGAAAGATCTCGGAAAAACAAAATTTTGCTTTGGTTTGCAAATTGAGCATTTAGCAAATGGAATAGTTATTCATCAGTCAACTTATACAGAAAAAATTTGAAAAGATTTTATATGGACAAAACACATCCATTAAATATTCCAATGGAAGTCCGTTCATTGGAGGTAAAGAAAGATATATTTTGATCTCGCGAAGATAATGAAGAACTTCTTGGTCCTGAAATACCATATCTTAGTGTAATTGGTGCACTTTTGTATCTTGCTAATAATACAAGAACAGATATTGCATTTTCAGTAAATTTATTAGCTAGGTATAGTCATTCTCGTATAAAAAGACATTGGAACGGAATTGAGCATATACTTCATTATCTCCGAGGAACAATCGATATGGGTTTGTTTTATTCAAATAAATCAAATTTTGATCTAGTTGATTATACAGATTCTGGATATTTATCTGATCCACACAAAGCTAGATCTCAAACATGTTATCTGTTCACAAGTGGAAGAACTGCTATATCATGGCGATCGGTGAAACAGACTATCATGGTCACTTCCACAAATCATGTTGAAATTCTTACAATTCACGAGGCTACTCGAGAATGTGTATGGCTAAGATCAATGATTCAACACATTCATGAAACATGTGGCTTGTCTTATAATAAAAACCTTCCAACAATATTATATGAAGGCAACACAACTTGCATAGCCTAAATCAAAGGAGGATATATTAAAGAATAGAACAAAACATATTTCACCGAAGCTTTTCTACATTCATGATCTTGAAGAAAATGGTGACATCACTATATAACAACTTTGTTCGAAGGATAACATGGTAGACTTATTTACAAAGGCATTACCAATCACAACTTTTGAAAAATTGGTGCACAATATTGGAATGCAGCGACTCAGAGATATTAAGTGATGTTTTCATGAGGGAGAGTAAATATAATGTATTCTTTTAGGAGTATGTATTATATGAAATATGTACTATTTTTCCTTCACTAGGGTTTTTTCCCATTGGATTTTTCCTAGTAAGATTTTAATGAGGTATCTTTCATATATATATATGGGCATCTAAGGGAGAATATTATGAATATTATAATAAAAAATAGATGTCCATTGCTTAGTGTCCCAAAGGCCACGTGTCACCATTCATGTGAAGAAAATCAGACACGAGGATTTCCATTAGCAGTGGAAGGATCTTTCCAAATTTCAATCGTATATGAACATTACAATTACAATCACAAACGAAAACATACGGTTATGCATAAAACAGAAATTATAACATGCTTTAATACATGATCAAAGAAAGGACTTAACAGACCTTTGAAGACTCATGTTCAAGTTCCTTGATCATGAACGCTCGATCATAGCAACACAGAAACACAAGAACGTTCGTCCAACACGATCGATACACTGCACGATCACAGCGAACTCGAACTAAGCCATCGCCAAGGTCACGAACACCCCGAACACTGCGAACGACCTCCATAAAATCTCGACTATGTCGAGTTGAGTATGACACCACCAACAAGGTTACCTTGGTATTCTCAGTGTGAGAATCCAGAGTGTGGGCTCTGTGTGGACTTGGTTAGAGGCAAAAAATCGGAGGAAGAACAATTGTGTAAACGATTGAGCAAGTGGGAGATGAAACAACCTATCGTATAAATCAATGCCCAATCGTTTAGTAAAAGCTATGTGATCGTTTAGCTCATCGTTTAGCTTATCGTCTAGCTGAGTGCTTATCGTGTAAGAACACTCCTCGATTGTTTAGCTAACTCCAAGCTGTCGTTTAGTAAATCTGATTTACTTGACAACTATTCCGTGAGAATTTTCCGAGATTGGAAAATCTAAAAAACAACATACAAATCTTACTAAAATTTGGAAAACATTTTTTCCTTTTATCTCACAGTTACCATGAAACCACCAATAACCTCCCAATCAATTGGTTATTAGAGAAAAAGAGATATTATCCAATAATTAATATTATTATAAATATAAATGATAACCAACTTATCATACTATATTTATAACCTATAGTTTTAATATTTCATCTCATGAAAGATATAAACCATAGCTCTTTTTCTATTCCATGGTACTTAATGTAGACCTCATTTACATTAACCCTCCACTTGATGTATCTCATACACCACACCGATCATATCATATATAATCGAATTACCTCTTGTCAATTTGAACAATTCAAACAAACACCAAGAACTGATCCTCAACTTGAATCTATTGAGCTACCAAGGGGACCTTATGGACCTGTAGCTCGAAGCTTCAACGGTACGTGAATACTGACTAAACTCTTTAGTCACGGGATCCACTATCCATTAACTGCCAAGCACTCTACTAAAGACCGACAGCTGAACTCTCCTTACTGCAGATATATTATGTGTCCTTCTTAACCAATCAACAGTGCGAAAACCCTTCACAGATCACTCGTAAGTACAACTCGGCCAATAACCGTTATGCCCCGGTCTGTGATGCCCTTAGATGTTCTGGGCCGCACGTGCGCTACACTGATGTATTCAATGAGTCTATAGCCTTATCCGACAGGCCCGGGTAATCTTTGAAATTTCATTGTGATGAGGATAGATCATTGCAATTGTTGGTCTTCAACGAGGAATTCCTAGTAAGCGTGAGTCATCAGCTCGTGTTGACTACGTCTCTGCCCTTTGTACACACCGCCCGTCGCTCCTACCAATTGAATGGTCTGGTGAAGTGTTCTGATCGCGGCGACGTGGGTAGTTATATCTAACTCTTTAAGTACCACTGATTCCTCTAATGAGCATAAGTCATAGTCCTACTATGACTGAGACCTCTCTTTCAAAGAGAAGCTGTGGCCACTATGTTCAAGCTCCGGAATCAGCCCTTAAGGGAGCAATCTATTTACTTACCCCTACTTTTGGGAAGAAGTAAATTCGATCTTGTGTAATTGAGTTTCTAGCTCCCAAATCAGACAAGTCCCCAAAAAGGTAGGCATGTTGAGTTGACAATCTGGCCACTCTCACCCATACTAATCAAAGGACCACCTTCAAAGGCAGGAGTTTCCAAAACACTCAAGATTGAGGTCATGTCACCTATGGTCGTTTAGGTGAGATGTAAGTCTCTAGTATCAACGACGTTATATACAACTATCGTTTAGATGATGATGGTTTGCCGCATCGTTGTCGTTTAGACGATCGAGTAAGGCTTGCGTTGTATGGAGCGTGCTAGACGATCGTATACCTTGTGCTTCATCGCTTAGTAAAAGGTACACAATTGTTTAACTTTGGGAGTGTTGGTAAATGATAGAGCAAAGCATTTGTTCTTTCGTGTAGACGATCGCGGGGAGTTTGGCACGATGAGTGGAGATGCGTTGCTTTGCCCGGATGGTTCAAGACCCGATTTTCCTGTTTGAATTGGTGACTCCTTGTTTTGGAATAGTTAGCTTTAATTTTGAGGATTTGAGGAAATTTTACCCGATTCATCAGTTTTTGTTTATTATACATGTGATGTATGGTGTTTATATGGCAAAATGTTTGACATATAGTTTAAAAATCCATCTTAGGTTGTCCAATTATTCATGCATCATGTATTATAAGAGTTATAATCTAGCATGAAGAAATTACATGAAAGCATGCGCATGCATCATGAAATATAAGAGTTATATGTTGTATGCAATGAGCATTATCATGCATCTTCCTTTTATTATAAGTGTTATAGTATAAGGGTGAATGGAAGCATGTTGTGCTTGTTTCATTGCTGTTTTGTATAAGCGTTACATAAAAGAAGTAGCAATGAATGAACAATGCATTGAGCATGATACTTAGGCTGTTTATAATTATTATGGATGCCTTGCATGTGTTAGCTTTGCGTTGTGGTTTTGGTTGTTTTCATTTATAAGTGTTATAAAGGAAATTAGAACTAAAATCGATAAGAAAGACTTGCATGCGGACTTAGGATGAACTCTTGTTTTTAAAAGGGTTTTAAAATTTGAATGAGATAAACCTAAGTTCACTAGTTCTAAAGAGTTTAGTAACCTAGATTAATCTTTTAAAATCGGTTTAATAGGATTAAATTGATTGGCATAGAAGATTAAATTTGTTTTAAATTTATCTATAAGGGACCTTTTGTCTAAGGTAGGTTCTGTCTAGACTGGGGTTCTTAAGCTGACGGAAACAGAACACCCCTATCTGGGAACCTACCTGAAAGGTGAATTAGATAGATTTTCTACAAGCATGCAACAATTGGTCAAAGACTCCGTTAGAGAGTTTAATGGATGATGATCAAAAGTTGTTTAACTATCCAAGATAAAAGTTACTCTTGGGCAAACCTAAAAGTCACTTAGTTAAAATCCTTAGCTGTGTGTTTTTTTTTTTTTAAGTAAACTAAACCCTAGGTTATAAAATACTCAGTGGGAGGAAGAGATGTATCTGGTACGTTTATGATTCCACTCATGTTTCTCCCCGTATGTTCACACCGTGAGATTCATGCTTGGCCTCGTGGTGCCCTGGGAGCATCCCCCTTCAGATGGTGTTTGCATGAGTCAATATCAAGGTGGATGGGGATAGTATTTATAGTAAGTGGGTGAAGAGTGTGTGTCAACACGTCCTACGGTCCCTGTCATTGGTTCACACTGTGAGATCATTCTGTACTCCTTCGTAGCGCCCTGGGAAGGTCCCACTTCGGATGGATTTTGTGCAGTTGGTCAAGATCAAGGTGAACTCTAGAAATGGATAGGGTCGCTTTAAGTTTTGCCCCAATCGAATTTTTTCCCTTTGGATTGGCTGCTTGGGGTGGATCTCTAGGACTTAAAATGGCGGGACACTTGTGGGAGATTGTTAAGTAAGTTAATGATCTCTTGACCAAATTAATGATGGCTAGTCGTTATAGGAGCAAGAGTTGTTATGGTATTAATGACTGGTTGAGAACTTCTCAATTTAGGGAAGGAATAATTGACCTCCCTTCGGTAGCTTTTGTCCTAAACCTTTGAAGCATCATTGCGAAACTAGATGTCACACGGGGTTCGTATTAGTTTTTCTAAAATCTTATTGGATGTTGTTTGTTTTACAATGGATATTTGCTTAAAACCTAATGTAGGTCAATTTATTTTCAGCAACTCGTTAGTATTTATGTTTAGTGCCTTTAATACAACCGATTACATATAGTGGAAAGAATCGTGTAAGATGTATTTCGTGGCAAACGACCTCGAATTTTTCACGGTTGAGGAATTTCCTCAAGTCTCGACCCTTAATACACCGCGAAGTGTTCGTAATGCATGTGAGGTGTGGAAGGCTAATTCATTGGTCCGACTTCACATTTTGGCTAACATACCTGATGTTTTGGCTAAAAGGGTTGAGAACATGGTCATTGCATGCGAGATCATGGACTCGTTGCAAGATTTGTTTGAATGTCAGTTCTTACTTTTCTAGCACAAAGGGATGGGTGATGAAACCTGTAGTGTCAGTTGTTCTGACACTAATCCCACTACTCTCCAAAAGAGGAGGAAAGACAGTAAATCTGATTTATTGGTCTTTGAGACGTGTTTGTTAGAGAATGATGATTCTGCCTGGATCCTTGATTCAGGTGCTACCAATCATGTCAGTTCCTCTTACCAAGAATTTAGTTCTTGGCAAACGTTGCCACAAGGAGAGATGACTCTTAGAGTCGGTACTAGTGAGGTTGTTTCAGCTGTTTCTGTAGGCAGACTGAAGTTATTTGTTGACAAGAAACGTTATCTGTTACTGGATAATGTTTTCATAGTTCCTCATATTAAGAGGAACTTAATACCGGTTTCTTGTCTCATTGAATAAGGATATACCGTCTTCTTTTCTGAGAATAAAATGTTTATTTTCAAGAATGACCTAGAGATTGGTTTTGGTTCAATGGAAAGTAACTTATATGTACTAAGGTCGTTAGTCATAAAAGCCTTGTTTAATACTGAAATGTTCAGTACTGCAACAGCAGCTAAAAGACCAAAAGTTTCTCCTAAGAAAAATGTCCATCTTTGGCATCTAAGATTAGGTCACATCAACCTCAATAGGATTGAGCAGTTGGTGAAAAGTGAACTTCTAAAGAGTTTAGAAGAAAACTCCTTGCTGGTATGTGAATCATGCCTCGAAGGAAAGATGACCAAACGATCTTTTACAGGAAAAGGTTACAGAGCCAAGGAAGCCTTGGAGCTTGTATATTCAAACCTCTATGGTCTAATGAATGTTAGGGCTCGAGTGGGTATGAATATTTCATCTCTTTCATAGATGATTATTCAAGGTACAGGTATTTCTAGCTAATGCAATGTAACTCTGAAGCCTTTGACAAATTCAAGGAGTATAAGGCTGAAGTTGAAAACTTATTAGGTAAGAAGATAAAAACGCTACGATCTGATCGTGATGGAGAGTATATGGACCTTCAATTCCAGAACTATATGATAGAACATGGGATTGTGTCCCAACTTTCGGCCCCAGATACACCACAGCAGAATGGTGTATCAGAAAGGAGAAACCGAACATTGTTAGAGATGGTTCGGTCTATGATGAGTTAAACTCATCTTCTACACTCGTTTTGGGGTTTGGCAGTGGAGACTGTTATATCGTGAACAACGTTACCTTGAAAAGAGTTTCTAAAACACCTTTTGAGCTGTGGAGAGGCCGTATAGTTAGTTTACGCCACTTCAGGATTTGGGGCTGTCCAGCACATGTGCTAGTGACTAACCCAAAGAAGTTGGAACCGCGTTCGAAGGTTTACCTCTTTGTAGGCTACCCCAAGGAAACGAGAGGTGGATACTTCTATGATTTGAGTGAGAACAAAGTGTTTGTTTCTAAAATGCTATCTTGTTAGAAGAATACCACATGAGAGATCATAAGCTACGAAGTAGCTCGTTTTACGAGAGATTTCTAGTGAGATTGAGACTGTTGAGGGTTCAACAAGAGTTGTTGAATTGACTGACAGATCAACAAGAATTGTTAAGGTCGGTACATCTAGTCAACCAGCTCAAGAATTGAGACTACCTCGAAGTAGTGGGAGGGTTATGAACTCACCAGATCGCTACATGGGTTTTACTAAAGCTTAGAACGTCATTTCTAATGATGGGGTCGAGGATCCGTTGTCTTTTAAGAAAGCAATGAAGGATGTTGACAAGAATGAGTGGATTAAAGCCATGAACCAGGAAATGGAGTCTATGCACTTCAATAACATCTGAAAGCTTGTTGATCTGCCTGATGGGGTAAGATCTATTAGGTGTAAGTCGATCTATAAGCGAAAGAAAGGTGTAGATGGAAAGGTGCAAACCTTTAAGGCTCGACTCATGGCAAAGAGTTATACCCAGGTTGAGGGAGTTGACTATAAGGAAACTTTCTCACCTGTTGTCATGCTCAAGTCTATCAGGATACTCCTGTCCATAGCCACATTTTAAGATTATGAGATATGGCAAATAGACGTCAAGACTGCCTTTCTTAATGGTAATGTTGAGGAGACCATCTGTATGACTCAACCAGAGGGGTTCATAGTTCCAGATCAAGAGCAAAAAGTTTGCAAGCTTAATAGGTCCATTTATGGGCTGAAACAAGCATCTAGATCATTGAACATTAGATTTGACACTACGGTCAAGTCGTTTGGCTTTGATCAAAATGTATGAGCCTTGTGTATACAAGAAAATCATCAACAAATCAGTAGCTTTCTTGGTACTATATGTGGATTATATCCTACTCATTGGAAATGATGTAGGTTGTCTTACTGACATTAAGGAATGGCTAGCCGCCCAATTTTAAATGAAAGATTTGGGTGAGACACAGTACGTTCTAGGGATCCAGATCATTCAAGATCGTAAGAACAAAAGTTTAGCCTTGTCTCATGCATCGTACATTGATCAAATGTTGATCAGGTACAAAATGCAGGATTCCAAGAGGTGTTTTTACCCTTCAGGCATGGAATCATTTTGTTTAAGGATCAATATCCTAAGACACCTCAAGAGGTTGAGGAGATGGGACAGATTTCCTATGCTTCAGCTGTAGGAAGCTTAATATATGCAATGTTATGTATCAGACCTGACATTTGCTATGCAGTAGGGATTGTCAGTCGGTATCAGTTTAATCCAGGATTTGATCACTGGACAGTGGTCAAGACGATCCTCAAGTATCTTCGAAAAATGAGGGACTACATGCTCGTGTATGGAGATAAGGATCTGATCCTTACACGATATACGGACTCTGACTTGCAGACCGATAGAGATTCTCGCAAATCGACATCGGGGTCAGTGTTCACTCTAAATGGAGGGGCTGTAGGGTGACGAATCATCAAGCTGAATACGTAGCAGCTTGTGAAGCAACTAAAGAGGTTGTTTGGCTGAGAAAATTCCTTTCAGATTTGGTTGTTGTTCCAAATATGGACTTACCTATCACTCTTTATTGTGATAATAGTAGAGCTGTGGCAAATTCGAAGGAGCTTCAGAGTCATCGTCGGGGTAAACATATAGAGCGAAAATACCACTTGATCAGGGAAATTGTGCATCGTGGTCATGTGATAGTCACGAAGATCGCGTCGGAGCACAACGTTGTTGATCCGTTTACATAGGCTCTCATGGCTAAAGTGTTCGAGGGTCACTTGGAGAGTCTAGGTCTGCGGGACATGCGACATCTTGTCTAAGGCAAATGGGAGATGATACTAGGGTATGCCCTAGTTTATTGTATATTGTACCTGTATCTTTTCTTGTATTGTACATTAGTCTCCCAAGGTATTAGGACAAGTGGGAGATTGTTGGAATTGGTGTCCTAATTCTCCTGGAATCTCATTATTTGTAATTATACACATTGTTTTATGAATAAAATAAGTGTTATTTCATTCTGGCATTTACTCATATCTGATAAACAAAGCTCCATGGTTATTATATGTAAACTTGATCATGTATATGAGATATACAAGTGGATCATGCCTTAAGTGATAACCTAAATAGGTCTATAGTATAAGGATTAGGGTGGGATACCTGATCCTTGTGACATTATGGATACGACCCGCTTTGTAGAGGTTTGCAAGTGTTGTAAACTACTACAGATGGTAGATCCTGACCATTCATGTGGAGACATGCGAGCGAGGGTGTCCTATACAAAAAGTTTGTATAAGACCGGACCACGAGATGACTAGGCTAACTCAAACTCTTTGAATTACAGACTCGATAACATGTTAATTATGCCCAAAAACACAGGGGTCCTTATAAATTAACACTTTGTAATTGAATGAAAGCTTTAAACAAAGACAATTAAACCTGTAAATATCCATCAACTCCATCCACAAAAGCATTTAACAATTAAACACAAATGTAGAATACCCACCACGACTGTAAAAGAAGTTCAAAAAAGAATTGAGATTTGGAATATCAGAACTAGCTTGCTTTTATACCAATTGAAGAAAATTGGACACGAGGATTTCCATGAGCAGTAGAAGGATCTTTTCAAATTTTAATCGTATATGAATATTACAATTACAATCACAAATAGAAATATACGGTTATGCATAAAACAGAAATTACAGCATGCTTTAATTCATGATCAAGGGAAGGACTTAACGAACCTTTGAAGACTCATCTTCAAGTTTCTTGATCATGAATGCTCGATCACAGCAACATACAAATGTTTGTCAAACACGACCGCTACACTGCATGATCCCAGTGAACTCAAATTAAGCGATTGCCAAGGTCACGAACACCCCAAACACCGCGAATGACCTCCACAAAACCTCGACTGTGTCATGTTGAGTATGACACTACCAACAAGGTTACCTCGATATTCTTGGTGTGAGAATCCAGAGTATGAACTCTGTGTGGACTTGGTTAGAGGCAGAAAACTAGTGGAAGAATAATCGTGTAAACGATTGAGCAAGTGGGAGATGAAACAGCCTATCGTATAGATCGATGCCCAATCGTTTAGTAAAAGCTATGCGATCGTCTAGCAAAAGCTATGCGATCGTTTAGCTCATCATCTAGCTGAGTGCTTATCGTGTAAGAACACTCCACGATCATTTAGCTAACTCCAAGCTGTCGTTTAATAAATCTGATTTACTTAACAACTATTCCATGAGTACTTTCCGAGATTGGAAAATCTAAAAAACAACATACAAATCTTACTAAAATTAGGAAAACATTTTTTCTTTTATCTCACGGTTACCATGAAACCACCAATAACCTCCCACTCAATTGGTTATTAGAGAAAAAGAGATATTATCCAATAATTAATATTATTGTAAATATAAATGATAACCTACTTATCATACTATATTTATAACCTATAGTTTTAATATTTCATCTCATGAAAGATATAAACCATAACTCTTTTTCTATTCCATGTACTTAATATAAACCTCATTTACATTAACCCTCCACTTGATGTATCTCATACACCACACCGATCATATCATATATAATCGAATTACCTCTTGTCAATTTGAACAATTCAAATAAACACCAAGAACTGATCCTCAACTTGAATCTATTGAGCTACCAAGGGGACCTTATGGACCTGTAGCTCGAAGCTCCAACGGTACGTGAATAACTGACTAAACTCTTTATTCACGGGATCCACCATCCATGAACTTCCAAGCACTCTACTAAAAACCGACAACTGAACTCTCTTTACTACAGATATATTATGTGTCCATCTTAAACAATCAACAGTGCGACAACCCTTCACAGATCGCTCTTAAGTACAGCTCGGCCAATAACTGTTATGCCTATATAGTTACTTATAACTCTTTAAGTACCACTGATTCTTTTAATGAACATAAGTCATAGTCCTACTATGACTGAGTCATCTCTTCCAAAGAGAACCTATGGCCACTATGTTTAGGCCCCAAAATCAGCCCTTAAGAGAGTAATCTATCTACTTACCCCTGCTTTGGGGAAGGAGTGAATTGAGTTTCCAACTACCAGTTCAGATAAGTCCCAAAAAGATAGGCATGTTGAGTTGGCAATCTAGCCACTCTCACCCATACTAATCAAAGAACCGCCGTCAAAGGCAGGAGTTCCCAAAACTCTCAGGATTTAGATCATGTCACCTATGGTTGTTTAGGTGAGATGTAAGTCTCTAATATCAACGATGTTATATACAGAGTCTAGTCATCTCGTGGTCCGGTCTTATACAAACTCTTTGTATCGGACACCCCCACTCGGATGTCTCAACATGAGTGGTCAGGATCTACCATCTGTAGTAGTTTACAACAATCACAAACCTCTACAAAGCGGGCCGTATCTGTAGTGTCACCAGGATCAGGTATCCCATCTTAATCCTTATACTACAGACCTATTTAGATTATCACTTAAGGCATGATCCACTTGTATATCTCATATACATGCTCAAGTATACATACAATAACCATGGAGCTTTTTTTTATTGGATATGAGTAAATTCCATAATAAAATAACACTTATTTTATTCATAAAACAATGTGTATAATTACAAACAACGAGACTCCGAGAGAATTAGGACACCAATCTCAACATCATGTTGTCCATGTGCTTTGTAGTAATTCATGCTTGGTGTCCATGTAAGTCCACATCCTACTTGCCACTTTGCCTTAAATAGTGGCCTTTGGTGGATCTTAAAATGATATATGCATTGGTGAGAAATCAACACCAAATTCCACTAAAATTTTCCATTGTCCAATTTTATAATTTTAGTTACATACATAAAATCTTAGAGGTGAAAGTAGAGTTTTAGAAGTTTGATTAATTTTAAAAATAAAATGATTATCAATCGGGATCTGAATGGTAAGAAAGGTAGATGATATAGGCTTAATTTTTAAAAACAAAAACAAAAAACAAAATGGTTACCAAATGGGACCCGAGTTTATAACATGAAAGAGTATAATTGTTATTATTTTTATCATTTTTAATATAATTCTATATTTTAAAATTTTGAGTTCAAAATCTGGAGACATTGAAATCATAAAAAAGTTGTTTTTAAAATCTACACTGTTTATCACAGAATCTAGAAATAATTTTTGGAAACAGAATCCAGACTGCCAACCAAATACATATTCACTGACCTTAGTGAATCTCAAAACATAAAACAGAAGCTGAGTTGCCAACAGATCCTAAAGATTGCACAATTGTCTAGAGGTAAAAATCTAGATTGTGGCCAACAATAAGAATAGTTCAACTGATATAAAGTCTGAACTCTTGATCAATAAATCAAATGTTTGAATCATTTGTCCCACATATAGTTGAACTAAAAAGGTACTTTATTTATTCGTTTATTAAATTGTCGTATTATAATATTGCGATTAGGGTGGAAAATACATTTCGATTCAATGGTTGAAATTGAAGGACATTTCATGATGTATAGGTTTAATTTGATAGGAATTTTGGGACTTAATAAACCCTAAATCATGTGGGTTTATTTTGACCTATATCCATATGGTTTGTTCGTATCCCATTTATACAACTAACTAGTTAAAATTACCATAATCGTATTTTGAGAAACAAAAATTACTTTATTCCCTCCTAAAGTTTGAATCTGTATCAATTAAAATTTCAAGTTAATAATTATATTGATCTAGAGGGAAATTGGACACTTTCAAATTTATAACAAATGCCCTCTTCTGCACATGTTTCCAAATTAGAGTATTTCGAAAATGTCTTAGATAATAGTGTAATTGTATTCTTCTTTTCCAGTTTCAAATCTCTAAACCTTTATTATCTAATTTTAAAAGATTTTTTAATTTTTAAAATGATATTTGTTTTTTTCCACCAAATTATAAATTAAAAGTCATGTTTTTTTTTTTTTTTCTGACTAGTTAGAACTACATATGTTGCACGTACTTTATAACGTTGAAAATGAAATGCAAATGTATAAGTTGACATAAGAGTCTTATACTTGATAGTCATTTTTTTCTTTATATTTTTTATATTACTCAAAAAATATTTGAATTAATATGTTTTTATGTTTTTTTAAAGTTTTTGACGGTAAGTATTTGTTGTCGCCCACAAATCCTTACTAGTGAAATAAATTTAGAACTCCAATCTATGCTATCTACACTACAATGTAATATAAGTGGCAAGATCAGGTCGTCTTTGCAGTGAATTTTGAGATGCTTAAGCCAAATAATGAATTCGAGTGGTAGCAGAGAGTTTGAGAGTTGTTTTGTGCAATTGAATGTAAAAGCATAAATGTAAAAGCGTAATTAAAACATGATGTCTTGATTGGATTAAACGTCCAACTTAGGGATTTCGACATTCATTCATCCGATTGACTGTTCACTGAAACTCTAAATATTGTCTACATGTTCAATTCTACTCTTAGCCGATTAACCATGACAACAAATCAAAACTAACGCCCTAATGAACTAATTAATTCTTAGTTAGTCTTAATTTTGAACAAAGTATTCGAACTCTGCATTAAGCCTAGGTAATCTAGCCAAGTTTTGTTAGCAAATGGAAAATCCTATGTTACTAACAAGTGATTCTTGAATAATTAGTCATGACCACTACATGTAACTTCTTCTCTTCCTCCTTCTTGACCACTACATAAAGATATTTTCAAGGGAGCTAGCAATCACCATTCCCAGGGTTTCAGTTAGTATTTTCATTTTTTTCTCTCCTCTCAAGACCGAGGAGTCTACCTGAAAAAGTGTTAGGTTTTATGTCCTAAAAACTCGCAGTTTGTAAAATGATAAACATTTTCTATAATCAATAAACTTATTATTGATTTTATAAATTGTATATATGAAAGTCTAAATCCAATAAACTAAAACCCATGACTATTATATGAGTACTTGAACTTTATGTGGAGACATAAGAGTAGATCAGATTTGAGTAAATAGTCAAAATGATCTATAGTACATGAATAAGTTTGGGTACCTTATTCTGGTAATACTATTGGATGCGGCCTACTCTGTAGTTGTTACAAAGAGTTGTAAAGTACTACATACGATGTGATCCTAATTCGTACATGTTATGACATGAGGAGTGGGGGCATCCTATGTAATGAGTTTGCATAAGATCGGATCAAGAAATAAGTCACTTTTACTTTATAACGCTGTTTACTGTATAAGACTGACTATTTCACTTAGATGACCAAGGTAACTCGATCTTAATCATGAGCTAACTATGAACTCCTGTTTATTCGAGATTATCTTTAGATTTTCATAGGTGAGGGTTGGCTCAACAACGCTGACTCAATAAGCCTTCCATTTCAGGGGTAAGACCTAATAGATAGCTGGGGACATAGAGAGTAAGACAGAGTTCATGCCTACCTAATTTAGGGATATGAGAAAGGTTGTTCTCTCTAGTACTGAATCCAGGTCTTGAATAAGGGGCCCCACCCTCTCACTGGGCTGAGAGAGTTTGGTTTAGTGATTGGATCACAAACCAGTTGTTCATTAGAGAATTAGTAGGAACTTGAGGTACAAGACGTAATCTCGGGGGTAAAATAGATATTTGACCTAGCCGTTATTACAACTTGTGAAGGGTCGACTTGCTGATTATGGTTGAATCATGTGGACATAATATATCTACAGTGAGGGGAGTGCAACTATGGGCTTTAGTGGAGTGACCCATTAGTTAACGAATGGAGGTTAATTTGGTCTAATGAGTTTAGCCAATTAATCTCGGATCGTTGAAGCCCATGATCCGTAGGTCCGCGAGGTCCCCCTACTAGCTCGTAATTGGATTAGCTCTAGAGTAGCGTGATAAGTTAATTTGAAACGTTCAAATTAGAATTAAGGGAATTACTAATTATATGAGATATAATTACGTATTTAATTTGAGAATTAAATGGAATAAGAGAATTTATATTTAAATATGATTTAAATATATAAAGATGGATATGTGTAAAAATTTATTTAATATTTGATATTAAATTAATTAGTATTATTTAAAAATAAATTTATGAAAATAATTTATAAAATTAATAAAATTTTCAGTTTTAAAATGAAAATTGATTTTAAAATATATTTTGATGGAAATTGAAAATTGGTATAATGCACAAATGGAAAAACAAGCTTTTCCATTATCCATCTTCTACTTGCTTACACAAGATCCATCACCATTGCCTTTAATTACTGCAAGCATGAGCTGGAACTCATTCAGCTCTCTTTCTTGCATGATGGTATGCAATATATTGAAGAGATTGGAGTGAATTTGGGGCATGCAATCAAAAGAATTTTAGCTGAAAATTCGTGGTGAAGAAAGGGTTCTTCAACAAGATTGTTGTTGTAAGAAATTCTCCATAATTCCTTTATTCAAGCTTGTTTTGAGTCCCACAACTTAATGTAGAGCACCAAGAGAATAGTGGGGAAGATCTTGAGGTGTTTGCAATAAGATTTGGGGAAGATTGCAGCTGGAGATTGAGCTTTGAAGAAGTTCTACAAAGGTATGTCATGAAACTCACTTGTTTCTGCAAGAACATGCTTTACATTTTGCTAAAATTAATGAATTAGAGTGGTTAATGATCCTTGTTGCTTCTGCTGTTGCTGATACATTCCTACAAAAAGGAGTACCATGCACATTGCTTTCAAATCATATTCTTTTAAGGAATAAGTACTAACCTATTCAAAGCTCTTGGGTTATCAGGGATTGCGTCCTTTCTCATCATTAAAACAAAAAAATTCATCAAATTATTTTTCTGATATAAAGATCAAAGATTCAGAGGGTTCAGGGAGATCAGATGGACTTATAATGGTCACAACACTTATATTTCTCGTGTGATGCTCGAGTTGAGCAAGGAGCTTACCATTTTGAGTATCTAGCTTGCTAATTGCAGTGGCCAACTGAGTGATTTAATTGGATAGCTGTTGTATCCTTGTTCTTATTTCTTTTTGGAACAAGATATTATCTTGGATGCTCTTCTTTGTTCCTCCTCCAAAGCTAGAGAATTTTCTTGGAATTTAAGCATATTCTCAGCCATGGTCTTCACCACATCCTCCAATGATGTAATAGGGCTACTGGATGTACTCGCTTGGTGGTCTCCTTGATCTCCCTAACGAAAGTTTGGATGGTCTCACCATTTGGGGTTGTAAGTGTTATTGTACGGGTCATAACTCTGCCCTCCTCTAGCATAGTGGACTTCCTCTATAGGGGTCTGGGGTTGCAGTTGAGCTTGGCCCATCTGTTTCATAAGAGAAGTAAGATCAGCTAATTGAGAACGTAATTCTTTTACCTCTAGTGAGTCGAATGGAGTGATTCCATTTGTTCTTGTTCCGAATTGCTGTGAGTTCTCTACCATCCTAGAGATCAACACCCTGGCTTCAGAAGGGATCTTATCAGCAAGAGCTCCGGCAACTACTGCATCTATCGAGCTCCGGTTATTGGAGAGAAGTCCACAATAAAAATACTAAATAAGCAGCGAATTTGATATCTAGTGATGGGGGAAGCGCGCACAAAGCTGCTTAAATCTTACCCAGTAGTCATGCGACATTTCGCCAATGTCTTGGGTTATACCATAATTTTCCTTTCTAATGCTATTTACCTTTGAAGAAGGAAGGTATTTCTCCATGTTGAAGGAATGAAAAAGTGGGCGTCATAAACCCCTCTCTGACAATCAAATAAAAATTTATAATCTTATCGAACATACAACTTACAAACTAGGTAGCACAAATGGCAAGTCTGGGGTCGAATCATATGGGAGTACAAAAGATTAGTTCCTCTAAGCACATTTTTAATTAAAGTGGTAAATGGGGAGGGGGTATGCAGGAAAATAAAAGATAGAAGTATAATTAATCAAGACGTCCTAGTTTAGAGGAATAGAGTTGTCCAATGTAGTTTAGATCATCGAATTATCATAATATGACTTAACCTTTCTTGCCTATGCCTAGCCAAATTAATTAGAATCCTAATTAACCGTCCTTATTATCTAATTAGCTAACATGAGTAGAAGAATCCGCTCTAAACACATTAACGAATCACATTAAGCTTTAGGGAGACACTAAGATGAACTAATTAACTTCCACCATCTAGTTAACTCCTTCAATATGATTTTCACATCAAGATTGATTGAAATGCAATTCATGTTTAGTAAATTCAAAGCTAGAATCCATAAACAAGATATATACATCATAATATAAAAATTCTCCCAAAATTACAATAGTTTCTCCAAATCCTCTAAACTAAGAAAACTCTAGAACTTACCTCCCCATGAGGATGAAGAAGCCAAATCCTGAAGTCTTCTTGATTAATTACAAAAAGAGCACCCAAAAAGGAAAATGGAAGAGAGAAGAAAGGGGAAAGGGGGCTGGAAGCCCAAATGGGTGATTCTATCCCCTGTGCACGAAACTTGTAAAAATACTAAATAAACACATTATAGACAGTAACAAGCCTTGAATTAAGCCAAACGATATAGCATATTTTTGGTGCTATCGCATGTAGTAATCGATCTAGACGGCTGGTAATAAAACCAATCTTTGGCATCTTCCTTCAGAGAAAATGGAAATGCCCTGAGATTTAGCTACTCTTCTGTGACTCCATGGGGTTTTGTCCCATCACAAATAACATAAAAGTCTTTCAAGTGTTTGTGGGGATCTTTCCCAACACGACCATTAAATTGAAGTAACAAATGAATCAGGTTTGACTTAAGCTCGAACGACACAGTTATGGGAGGGTAAACTATGCACAGCGGCTATTGTGCATATTTGACTCAATTAGCTCCCTCAAGGTACTTTCTCGTACTTCACCCATCTCTATTTCAAGCTAAAGTTTCTTTAACTCTTCCCCTTCTTCTGATTGGACTCCTATATGAAGTTGATCAATTTGTTATTCACTTTCTCTTTGTTTTCTTCTCTCTTGTCTAAATTGTTACTCCTCCCTGCTAATATCGGCAAAACACTGAAGTCTAGGACCTCTAGAAGAATAGGTCATATACGATAAGAAATGCACACATACAAAATCAAATTCAAGAATTTTCCTAAAGAGTTGCTAAGATTCTCTGACAACAATGCCAATTTGATAGCAGGTATTTGTCGTCACCCACAAACCCTTACTAGTCAAATAAATTTAAAACTCCAATCTATGTTATCTACACTACAACGTAGAATAAGTGGCAAGACTAGGTCGTCTCTACAGGGAATCTTGAGATACTTAAGCTAATTATTGAATTCGAGTGATAACGAGGGGGTTTGAGAGTTGTTTTGTGCAATTGAATGTAAAAGCATGAATGTAAAAACGTAATTAAAAAGTGATGTCTCAATTGTATCAAAAGTCTAGCTTAGGAATTTTGACATTCATTTGATTGGTTGCTCATTGAAACTCTAAATATCGGTTGCATGATCAATTCTACTCTTGGCATGTTAATCATGACAACAGATCAAAACTAACGCCCTAATGAACTAATTAATTTATTCATTAGTCTTAATGTCAGAACAAAACATTCTAACACCATATTAAGCATAGATAATCTAGCCACGTTTTGTTAACAAATGGAAAACCCTATATTACTAATAAGTGATTCTTGAATAATTAACCATGCAATGTAGCAACCAAATTATCATAAACTGAAGGGATCGAATCTCGTGCGGAAGTGCATGAACGCATGTGCTTTTAATTTACTTTTCAAATTAACAAAAAAAGTAGAGAAACCTAAACATATTTAACTAAGCATGTTGAAAACAATGAAGAAAATTAAAGAGAAGAGAATATTACCTTAGAAGACAATTCTTCAATCTTCTCGAATTCCTCCACGTACAAACTCCAAAAAACTCCAAACTTCTCCCTCGAACAAGATCCAACAGGACACTACTATTAGTGTTATCTTGCTATTCTCTGGCAAGAACCCAATGGTGGGATCCTTGGAGAAGGGAAGATGAATTTTACAGAAGAATTTTTTTTGTAGAAAAAACTTTTTGAAAGAGAGCTTTTTGTGAGAATGTTAAGATTCCAAGAAAAAGGTTTCTTCTATCTCATTCTCTAATAAGTGAAAAAGAGAGGTAGTTAATTTGGAGTAGTAGTTATAACTCTCATCCACTAACTCATTAGATAACTCCCCATGGAGTTATCTTATTTAACTTATTTCTTTAATTTATATCAAATCTAATTTAATATATAACTAAATAAATAACAATAATAATTAATTAACATTTAATTAAGGAAAATTATTTCAAATGGTAAAACTGTTGAAAATATTTATAAGATATAACAAATTTTTCGAATAATCAATGATAGACGCTGATAGACTTCTATCAGTACACTGATAGAAGTCTATCAGTATCTATCAGCGTCTATCATTGATAGTTCTAAATTTTTTTTTCATATTTTTCCATATTTTGCTTTATTTTTCTATATTTAAAAACAATCCTTTAATTAATCATTATTTTAAATATCACATATTTAACTAAAATTATATTTGAATCACATTCAAATATAATCCTCCCTCATAATCTTTAGTTTTAATATGAATCTCATTCATATTAATTTTATCCTATAGTTTTATATGAATCTCATTCATAAAATTAATATTTGAATCTTATTCAAATATATATCTCTCTCATATAATAAAGTTTAATTTTGAATCTCATTCAAAATTAACTATATATTATAATGTATTAGTCTATATTAGATTAATCGCATCTTACAAATTTAATTTATATTTCCTTATTTAATTTGAACAATTCAAGTTCATCCAAAACTTAATGAATTGCTCATAACTACAGATGATACAAAATTAATTAATTAAATTAACCAACATTCATTAACTGTGGGTCACTCTACTAAAGACTCACAATTATACTCTTCATATTGTAGATATATTTCCGTGTCCATGGATATAGCCAATTATTAGTAAGTTAACTCTTCATGAATTGCTCATAACTACAGATGGGTCAAAATACCATTTTACCTCTATAATTATCTTTTACTTCTGAACTCCCACTTATCCTCTGATTAACAACCTATTTATGGTTGTACCATAAACAAACCCTCTCGAGCCAATGAGAGTGAGAGACCTCATTGTTCAAGACCCAGAGTTAGCACTTAAGAGAACAGTTCATCTACTTACCTTAAAAACGGGAAGGAGTCAATTGCATATTGTGTAACTATATTCCCAACTCCTTACTTGGAAAAATTCCCAAAATGGTAGGCTTATTGAGTCCGTGAGTTAGGCCACTCTCCCCCATACAAATCAAAGGACTGCCCTCATAGACAAGAGTTCATAACTCACTTAGGATTGAGGTAGAGTTACCTATGGTCATCCTATGAAATTTTAATCTCTTAATCATTTCACGGTTCGATGTTATATATACTCCTTGTATAGAATACCTCCACTCACATATCTCCACATGAATGTTTTGGATCAAATCGTTTGTAACACTTATAACTTTTGTAACATTTGCGAAGTGAGTTGTATCCGTAGTATCACCAGGATAAGACACCCAACCTTATCCATATATTACAGACCATTTAGGTTATTACTTAAACATGATCTACCTTTATGTCTATCCCATACTGTTTAAGTTATATAAAATAACTTTGGATCTTTCTTTAATGAATAATTCCATATATAAAATAATCAATCATTATTTCAAATAACTTATTAACTATGAAGCTTTAGGGCATATATCCCAATATAAACAACTTGCAAATTACTCACAAGCTATTTTAATTCGTACCTTAATTGAGAGTAACACATAGACATATTTCTTTCTAATAAAACAAAGAAAACACCATTGGTGATCAAGTCACAATAAATTCTAAGCATATAAATTCATCAAGAAATATGAGAATTAGAGTAGCAAACCAATAAATGCAAGTTCTCACAACCAAACAAACGAATTTCAACCCAACCCTAAGCTAGAAACATTTACCTTAGTCACACATAATATGTCAAGATGAAGTTCAAAAGTGAATAGATGAAAAACTAAAAGATTTTATGGCTGGAAAGAAGAAAACACAAAGAAAATAGAAGTGGATGGTCCAAATTGAGTATAGTTTAACCTAGAACAATTAACACATACATATATAAGGAAGGGGGTTGGCGCTAGATTAGAGCGTTGTGACACTCTGGATGTTTGCCATAATGTAGGCCTCGGGAGTCGCTTCACTACATGATGCGTTCTAGCACGCGCATTCTTCCATGTCCATTATGTAAAATCCATGAATGAGCCCGAATTAAGCTAGGAAAAATAGTACTTTTATGGTGCTATCAATTTTCATATTAAATTTTTGATCTCTTAAGTCTATATCTTTGATAGTAAGAGAATGTTGTAAAATAATAATAATAATAACAATAATAATGTCTTGCTGCATGTGTGTTATATTAATCAATTGAATTATCTGAATTGCATACAAGTTTTCTCCAAATTAACCTAAGTGTAAGTTTAAATGGAAGTGTAAGGTTGAGGAGAGGATTCATCATTCCTTTTCGAGCATGTGTACAAGTTGAATTCATGTCCCTTTATAACTTTAAGTTAATTTCTACACCTCTCAGTGCGCAAGCTACATTTATTTTATCTTTAAGATGCATGCTAAGCTAAGTGAATAGATTAGTTAACTTTATCTCTAAATCAACTTCCTCGCTTGTTTAATGAGTTCCACGACCACTTACTCTCTTGAGTAGTTAACTATTTCTACTTAAAACAATTGATCAAATGGATTTAAACAATAGATTAAGTACACATCATACAAGATGGATGATGAAGTACTCTACCCAATCCATATGCAATTTAGCTACTTATGATGGATGAACTGAGTAAAGAGATAAATAAGAGATGGAAAAAATTATGATTTGCATTGAGAGTAATAAAAATGATACAAGTGAAAGTTCCATATTCAATGAGTTCAGAGATAAATTCCGAAGGTGAATGAAAGAGTTGGTTGAATAGGTGAAGATATGAAGCTGTCGGTGACAATCTCTTGTTTCCCTTTGGCTGTGATGCTTGCTTTGGCTGTGAAGATGGATGGAAAGTGACATAGAAGATCAATCTCTCGAGCTCATTCTCTGGAAATCTCTCCTTAGTCTTTGGTTAAATAGACTTGGTCATTGTCTTCCTCTCTTATCTATGTATGTACAAGGCTCTCTCTTTAAGTGTTTCGCGCGTTTGTGCCTGAAAAGCTATCTTTTCTTCACTAGGGGATTCTATTTATAGCCTTCAAGTTCAACGACTTGTTCTCTCTCTCATAAGTGTCTAATAGTCACATTAATTTCCATGCCACGCTTCACCGCTTGCCTCACGTCATGTATCGATTGGCTTAGCCGCATCTTGTCATGTCTGCTACCAACTTGCGTCTTGATGTGACAAAAAGTGAACTTATGTAATGCACCAACCATGCGTCGATCAGCTTCTGCGCCTTAAGCCATGAGTCCATGTTTCTCCTTGCAGCTTAATTTCTATCTTTTGTTCTTTAAGTCCTGTGTTTTAGATGTTAAACTCATAATATTTCAGGATTAGCAAGTTTTACAAGTCTTGAATGCAAAGCTTATCTTTCAACATGATTTTCTTCTTAAGTTGATGCATTTTCTATTGAATTTCCTTGATTATTCTAAATAAAGAGCTACAATAACTTGTATTTCTACAAGTTATCAGAGAACAAACAAACTAATAATGTTCGCATTTACAATAAGACAACTTTAAAATTACAAAAATAACATATCTTAAATAGATAAAAAAAAAAAAGAGATGGAGGTACAATACCTAGCTATTTCTAGTCCTCAAAACAAAAGAAAAAAGGACAAACGTTGGAAAAAAAAAAAGAGATATCTCAAGCAGAAAAATTATAGGTGTTGCCTAGGACTTGAGAAAAAACCTAGTATTTTAAAGTATGAGAGAAAAAAATATAGAAAAATGTGGCAATAATGCTTCAACAATTTTTTTTTTAAAATAAAACACTACAAAAAATTTCATTAAAAAATTAGGGAGAATTTAACAAAATTAAAACCAAAAACAAAAAAGAAAAAAAAGTTGGAGAAAAGGAAGAGGAGATACCTGATGAAAATTAAAGGTTTAACTCAAATATTTATAGAGAAAATCTAGATTTGAAATCCTAATTTGATTTTACAAATTTATATATATATATATATATATATATATATATATTATATATATATATATATATATATATATATTTTAAATTTATCTTCTTTTATTTAAGATTAAGTAGATATTAGTTGGAGATAAAATGTGATTTTTTTAAAACAAATATTTTTACGTTTATTTAAAGTGAAGAAGATATTAGTTAGAGAAAAAATGTCATTTTTTTAAAATATATTTTTTATTTTATTTAACATGAATTAGATATTAGTTATAGATAAAATGTGAATTAGATAATGTGAGACTTTTATTTTTATTTTTTTAATAATTCTTCCTGAATTAAAAGAAACACACAATCTTTTTACTTGGATGATTTGATTAACCACTTAAATTTTACTCTAATTTAAAATTTCGCGACACCCTTGAAGGAACTGGTGAAGGTCCTTGAACGAAAACGGGGATTTGACCCAAATCCCAAATTTTACAGGTTCAAAAGTTTTACATAAAAGTACAGAATAATATGCATTTAATGACAAAATATACCATACTGAAAAACAATTAAGAAAAAGAAATAAGGAGATGGAAACTAACCTTTGAAGATCTTTTTTTCTTGTAATTCATTTTCTTTGGCATTGCAACAAACTCAAAACCCAAATGGCCACCACCACTCGATTTCCTCTGTATTTTCTGGGATGAGAATCTGAGAGTTTTGTGGGCTCTGTGTTTTTAGAGAGGGAAAGAGATTTATTTTGAGAGGAAGAGGAGTAAGAACCCGAGAACTTTTCTCAAAGAGAATTCTTTTAGAGAGGATTATCTGTAAAAAAAAAATGAGGAAGAAGATGATGGTTACGCACTGCACTCTCCCACTTTCACGTAGTAGAGAGAAAAGGGGAGGGAGTTACTCCCTCCCAAAAATATTTTTTCAAAAATTAAAACAAATAATAAAAATCATTTTAATAAAACATTAATATATATATATATATATATATATATATATATATATATGATAACCACTTTATCATATAAATATATATTTAATTATATGTTATATCAAATATAACATATAACCTATAGTTTAATATCGTATCAGATACAATATAACCTATAGTTTAATTCTCTCATTAATGCACGATATTTAATATAAATCCCATTTATACTAAATTTAATTATATGAATCCAATTCACATAATTAATATTTGAATCATAGTCAAATGTTTATTTCCTCTCAAATAAACTTTATACTATAATGTATTTAATACATTATAGTAATTATATCATATATAATTAAATTAAAATAATTATATCATATATAATTAATTCCCTCAATTAATTTGAACAATTCAAATTAATCCAAAATTGATTCTCATTTAATTCCCATTGAGTTATAAAGGGGACCTTATGGACCTGTAATTCGAAGCTCCAATGGAACTTGAATTATTAATTGAACTCTTTAATTAATTTACTCAACATCCATTAACTGTTGGGCACTTCACTAAAGATCGACAACTGCACTCTTCACACTACAAATATATTTCTGTGTCCATTGGATATAACCAATCAACAGTGCAAGACCCTTCACAAATGGCTCATAAGTACAGCTAGGTCAAAATTACCGTTTTGCCCCTATAGTTACATCTAACTTCTTAAGTACCACTGATCCCTCTAATGAATAATAAATCATAGTTCAACTATGACCAAACCCCTCTCGGGCCAGGAAAGGGTGTGGCACCACATTGTTCAAGCCCTAGAATCAACCCTTAAGAGAGCAATTTACCTACTTACCCCAACTTTAGGGAATGAGTGAATTCCATCTTGTGTAGCTATGTTCCCAACTCCCTAATCAGACGAATCCCCAAATTGATAGGCTTGTGGAATCGACAATCTGACCACTATCACCATACAAATCAAAGGCCTGCCCTCATAGGCAAGTGTTTACAACTTACTTAAGATTCAGGTTATGTCATTTATGATCATCCTCGTGAAATGTAAGTCTCTATTATGAACAGTGTTATATAATGAGACTAGTCATTTCGTGGTCTAATCCTATACAAACTTCTTTGTATAGAATACCCTCGCTCATATGTCTCCACATGAATGATCAGGATTAGATCATTTGTAGCACTTTACAACAATTGTAACATCTACAAAGCATACTGTACTCGTAGTGTCACTAGGATAAGGTATCCGACCTTATCCATTTACTATAGATCATCTAGGTTATCACTTAAACATGATCCACCTGTACGTCTCTACATACATGTTTAATCTACAAAAGATAACCTTGGATGTTAGTTTATTGGTTTTTGGGTTTAATGCTACTAAATGTAAAATAAAACATCTCATATTTTATTAAATAAATAAAATATTTGTACAATACAATTACAAACTACAGAACCATAAGAGATTTAGGGCATTAACCCCAACAACCCCAACATCAAAATATTTATTTATTTGGAATGTGATGATTTGATTATCCTTTTAATTTTAAATTTTACTCTAAACCAAACTATTTGTTGAACTTAGAAACAAAACACGTGATGTTCTTGAATTTGAAGTCTTGGAAGAGTCTTTGTATCTTCAGGAGTCTTGTGTCTTTAAGAAGTGTGCAACTTCAAGAGTCTAGAAGTCTTCTAATTTTTGGGAGAATTCTCTCTGGGCTTTCTAGAATGTAGAATTGCTGACCCCCCCCCCCCACAAAAGCTTTTTCTGGGTTGAAGAAAACTCGGGTTGCTCATAAATGTTCAAACTTTTAAATTCGGTGTAAGTTATGAAGTCATACCTCGTTTTTGCTAGTAGCTTGTAAGCTTTAGGATCGAACTCATCTTTCATTCATGTTTTGGGCAGATTTACCGTCGTCAAGTCTCCCTTAGGTTCATGGATTTCCCGCTTCATTATTATCGTGAGTGGTGTAACGAAACTTTCTTTTAAGATTTCAATATCCCCGACCTTCAAGCCTTTTGAGCACTTCGGAAAAGGTGATTCACCTTTCTTGCGCCTTGACAAAGGAACATAGTGCAAGATTAGAGGATTTAGTGCCTTTTCATCTTTTGAAATCGGTGCCCTTTCATCCTTTGAAATCGGTGCCTTTGTAATGCTGGTGGATGCCTAATTTTTTTTTAGCCAAAGGCTTGTGCCTTGTTACCTGTTTCTCTCCCTGTAACGACTTGTGATTTTTACTCGGATTCATCTCCATCCCTTATTTACGGAGTCTTTGTGGGCATTGCCTCACCAATACTCTCACCTTTCAAATAAAATTTTGCATATGCGAAGTGAGACTCAACTTCTAAGAATGGATTAGGATCTACTTCAACCTTCTTAATCCCATATTGATAGAATTTGAAACATTGATGCAACGTCGACGTTATCACACCATTTCCTTGAATCCAAGGATGTACCAACAACAACTTATAGGTGGTCTTCAACCTTCAAGTCGCCAATGAGGAGTTCTAAGTTATCATGCCTATCGCTCTTTGGCTGCATTAATTGAACCCTTGAATTACCAACTTGCCGTTTGACAATTCTTCCATGAAGATGCCCAATTAATTCATAGTCGTCTTGGGCATTATATTGATGGCTGATCCATTGTCGATGCAAATTTGACCAACTCTCTATTCTGGAACGTATCCCGATACATACAAAGACCTATTGTGAAGTTTCGGTCCCAACAGTAGGTCTTCATTTGAGAAACCTATGGATGTACAATAGGAGGCATACGCACCCATAACAGAAGTCAGTGCACTAGATACGTTGGATTCTAACAGTGCATAGATGAGAGCTATCTTGGTTGTTTGAGGGAGTGATAATAGGTCATCCATGCTGAACGATGGTGAGTCTTTTGATTCTTCCCTCATTTTTGATGAACTTAGAGGAGTATCCTCTTCTCTTGTCATGCTAACAGCGTGACATGCAATAACCTCTGGCATTTTCCACGAATCGCGGCCATAGAAGTTCTCTAGAAGGAAATTTGCTAATGTCATTTATCGCCTAGGTTGAGGGAAGTCCTCATCTTTCTCCTCAATGAGTTTGGGCTTCTGAGCCTTCTTCTTTTCTTCCTCTTTTGAGTCTTACTCCCCCTTCTATCACTTCGATAGGATACGAATCTTTATAGGCAAGACTCAACTTTTTCTTCTTTTGGTGCATTACGAGGACCATTCTTTGTCATTGTCACTATCAATGTGTTCTTCTCTATTTTGAAAAATCTATCATTTGGATCTATTGCTGAAATCGTATAACCATAGGTTTGAGGGTCCCAAACTGGATTAAACTTTCTCTTTCATCATAATATATAATCGATGTTGGAGCGTTCAGAGTTACTACCACTTGGGCATGATTTGTTTGAGCAACCTCATTTAGATCCAGCTCAATCTTCCTCTCATGAGCCAACCCTAGAATCAGCTCTTTCAGCACAAAACATTTTTCGATCTAGTGGCTAACAATCCTGTGATATTTGCAGTAGTTAGGATTGTCTATCTTCTCTGCTTGTTTCAGTCGTTTACATTCCGGTAGCTGGATAAGTTTCTTTTTTAGCAGCTGCTCAAGCATATCTGCACATCGAAGTCAGGAAATGGATAAACCTTTTCTTGCCTCTCCTTTAAAGTTAGGCGACGTTGTTCGCCTCTATCGTCCTTCTTCTCAATTTTCTTTTCTTTTCCTTCCAAAGAAAATATCAGCGGGTTCGTATTAACAACCATTGATTCCTTTGTTGCGCTGTTCACAATCTTCTCAGTGCCCTTTATCTCTTGTCCTTCTTCATCTCAGGAATCAGGAAATCCTTTGTTTCCCTATTGACGATGCTCAACTCCATATCGTGTATGCGAGGTACCAATTCTTTGAATGTACGGGGCTTTATTCCCTATAAAATGTAGAGGAGTCCCCAGTGCATACCTTGGGTGCACATTTCTACAGCAGACAGTTCGGTGAGTCGGTCTTTGCAACCCAGACTTAGAGCTCTCCATTGGTTGATGTAGTCGATGACTGGCTCCCCTTTCCGTTGCTTGGCGTTTGTCAGCTCCATCATGCTGACAGTGCGTCTGGTGCTGTAGAAGCGGTTCCCACATTCTCACATGTTTCCACAAAGTGGGCAATGTGTTACTTCAGGTTGCCCTTTCCTTGAATTGCTGGAACTTCAGGGGTTGGTATCCAATAGGCATTCTTAAGCTGTCAATTCTTTGGGTGTAGGCTTGGAATACATAAAAGAGGTCTGAGATGGGCCTCCATATTGAGCTCTTATGGAGGTCATTATCATATATTACAGCTGTTGGACCAACGGAGAGGCAACAAAATTTGATTGTTGCAGTTTATTTTCCTGCAACACGGTCTTCCCTTTGTCATCTAGTTTGGCAACAGGAGTTTGGTTTGATTTAACAGCTTCTCGAGACTGCATCTGTTCTCTCAAGGCAGCGATCTCGTGATCTCACTCCTTAATAACATTCATCTGAAAATTTATCTTCCTTTCCATTTCTGCCATGGCCACCTCGGATGTTACGTCTACCATCATGATAGAAATCACATTTGGGTGTGATTCTCTTTTTGACTTGCTGGAGGCAGAAGTAGAGTTGGCAAACAAGGGATTTTCCTTGATGACAATCTTGCCTTTAGGAGACTCTGTCATCTGTTTCAAGATGTTGTGTGCCATGACGGAACCTTCCTTTTTTCTCTTGCATTACGTCCTTTGAACGACTACGGGTGATAGACCTCGTGTAGGAGTCACTTGCAGAGTTGCCTTGAATGAAACTTTCTTTGGTGCCATTGATTTGTTTGGATGTTGAGAGAGAGATGAGAGGTAGAGATGTCCCACTGGACATGCCAATTTGTTTGGATGAGGTTTCTGGAGAAACTTGTTTCGTGGAATTGAACTTGTGTTTGTGTTGACGTTGATGTTGATTTGATGCGTTGTTGTTCTATCTCTAGCACTTGATCCTCTGATTCTCTCTCTCTTGAATGTGAGTGCTTGACTTGTAGAAGCAGAGCCCATTATGTTCTTGAAGTCGAAGTCTTGGAAGAGTTTTTGTATCTTCAGGAGACTTGTGTCTTCAATGAGTGTGCAATTTCAAGAATCTAAGAGTCTTTGGATTGTTGAGAGAATTCTCTCCGAGCTCTCTGGAATGTAGAGTTGCTGACCCCACAAATGGAGAGAGCTCCTCTCTTTATAGAGTTCTTTGGCGGTCTTCGTGGGCTTAAGCTTAGTTGGTCCATGGGCTGCTCTTGGGCCCAATTAGTTGGATTTGGGCCTAATTTGATATTTGGACCAAATTAAGTCTATTTTTGGACTTAATTGGATTTTAGCCCAAATTATAATATCAAATTGGACCAAATTAATTTTATTAGATCCAACGGTCAAGATGAAAACATGTGGCATCATCGAAATTCGCAAATTTGTTCTCTCAATTTCAATTTGGGACACATGGCAACGTCTAATTGGTCTAAAATTCAATTATTTAGAATTTCATCATTAATTTAGTAAATGACATGACAATTTATGATTGGTCCAAAGTTTCTCCTTTAACAAATGTCTCCTTTTCGAGATTTATGCACATATATGGGTTGATGAATTTCGAAAAATATAAAATTGGAATCGAAATTTAAATATATTTTTTCTTGAATTTGACCTCAATTGATGTGTCAGTCAAACTATGAATTTAGTATATAAGTTTAATTCGAATTTGGGATAAAATTTGGAATATGTTCAAATTTTAATTTGAGATTTTACCCCCGACTTGTTTTGAAAATAGAGATAAGAACCTAAATTTAGATGAATTTGATATAAAAATTTGAAGATGCCCAAATTTGAATTTTACATCAATTTGAGATTTTATCCTTAATTTAATTTAACTTGAGGATAAAAGTCTAAATTTGGATGATATATATTTGGGATAAAATTTGAAGTATGTCCAAATTTTAATTGAAGATTTTATCTATAGTTTAATCTCAAAGTTGAATAATTTATTTTAATTGGAGATTTTATCTACAATTTAATCTCAAAGTTGAATAATTTGATTTTGAATAAAATTTAGAATATGGTCAAATTTTAATTTGAGATTTATCCATAACTTAAATTTGATTTTGAATAAAATTTGGAATGTGCCAATATTTTAATTTGAGATTTTATCTACCATTTAATAACAATTTTATTTTGAGTAAAATTTGGAATTTGACCAAATTTTAATTTGAGATTTTATCCACAATTTAAATTTGATTTTGAATAAAATTTGAAATATGTCCTAATCTTGCTTGAAGATAAATTTGAAGACAAAATCTAATAAAATCAAATTAAATAGGATCTAAATTTGATTTTTTAAAACTTAATTTAAAATCAGTATAAAATCAAATTATGAAATCTAATAAAGTCTAATAATTTAAATCAAATCTTTATTTAATTTGATTTCCTAATTTATCATGAAATTTGACAGAATCTCTATAAATAGGACCCCAAACCCCGACACTATTCTCATCATGCCCTCTTCTTCTAACTTTTCTTGCTCTCTTTTCTTCTCTTCTTTTTTTTTTTTCTCTTTTTCTTTTTGTTTCTTTTCTTTTCTTTTTGTTTCTTGTTCTTTTCCATTTTTTATTTTTTTATTTGTTTTATTTTTTTTTCTTTCATTTCCTTTTTTTCTTTTATTTTTTACACCCCTTTTTTTTTCCACTTAAACCCCATTTTTTATTATTTACTTCTCACTCTTTTTTCTTTTTTTAATCTTGGAGGATTTCTTTTTCAAGTTTACTAACTTGCCCCAATTACTCTTTTTTTTTCTTTTTTTCTTTTTTTCTTTTTTCTTTTTTTTTTGCAACAATGAACAGAACAAGAGGTAGTTTCGGGTTTTTGCAAGCATGATCTTAGTCCATGACCTAACGATTTTGTCTTAAGTCCTTAAGTCCTTCTCCTCAACATAATTTTGTCTTAAGTCTTTTCATCTACCCTTCTTCTCAACATAATATAAATATTTTGTATAAGAACGAACCACGAAATGATTAGTCTCTCTTTATAACACCAATACTTGAAGAGACATACATTTCACTAGGATGACCATAGGTAAATTGACCTTAATCCTAAGTCTAAGTGTGTCGTGAACTTCTATCTAAGGGCTATCCTTTGATCTGTATGGATGAGAGCGGCTAGATTCGCGGACTCAATATGCTACCATTTTGGAGATTCGTGCGAGTAGGGAAATTGGAATACACTTACACAAAATAGAATTCACTCCTTTCGGTCTTGGGGGAAAGTAGATAAATTACTATCTTAAGGGCTAATTCCAGGTCTTGAACAATGAGGCGCCTGAAGGACTATGAGGTCCGATGCAGAAGCGAGGATCATTCCCAATTTTAATTTTCACAGTAACTAATATTATAGAGAATAAGAATTATGCATAACTAATAAAATTTATAACATGCAAAAGAACAATATTAGAGAAGAAATTAGAGTTCAGTCACACTTACCCTTATAATATATATATATATATCATACTATATGTTATATCTAATATAATGAATAACCTATAGTTTATATTATATGAAATATAATATAACCTATAGTTAAAAATTCTCTCGTTAATATATGAAATTTAATATAAATTAAATTTATATTAAATATATGAATCCAATTCATATAATTAATATTTGAATTATATTCAAATATTAATATCATCTCAAATTAAACTTTATACTATAATGTATCAAATACATTATATTAATTATATCATATATAATTAACTCCTCAATTAATTTAAGCAATTCAAATTAAACCAAAATTAATTTGATTCTCAATTAATCCTAACTGAGCTACAGAAGGGACCTTATGGACTTGTAGATTGAAGCTTCAATGGTACTTGGATAATTAAATAAATTCCTTTAATTAAATTACCCAACTTTCTTTAACTGCCGCTCATTCCACTAAAGACTGATGGCTACACACTTTGCACTGCAAATATATTTCTGTGTCCATTGACTATAACCATTCAATAGTGCGATCACTCTTCACAAGTTGCTTGTACATACAACTAGGCCAAAGATTACCGTTTTCTCTTATAGTTACATCTAACTCCTTAAGTACCATGATCCCTTTAGTGAGCAATAAGTCAAAGTCCAGCTATGACCAAAACCCTCTCGGGCCAAGAGATGGTGTGGCGCCACATTGTTCAAGAATGGGATCAGTGCTTAAGGGAGCAATTTATCTACTTATCACGACATTAGAGAAAGAGTGAATTCTGTCTTGCATAGCTGTGTTCCCAACTCCCCAATCAAACGAATCCCCAAAATTGTAGGCTTATTGAGTCGATGATCTTTCCACTCTAACCTATACAAATCAAAGTACCGCCTTCATAGGTAGGAGTTCACAACTCACTTACGATTCAGGTCATGTCACCTGTGGTCATTGGTACGCAGAATTTGGTGTTCTTGAAATAAGCATGTGGGCAAATATGAATGATGGATCATACAAGCTCATGTTGCCATAAACTTGTTGACTTAGGATGGAAATGGAATGTGGATGCTGTGATATACTTACTCATACTTTATGCGATACTACTTCTAGATATATGTGTTATTAATGGAATGTTTGTAGTATGCTATGCGTTGTCACAAGTTTCCTTACGTTGAAACCAAGTATAATTCCAACGCAAGTTTCTCGGAGTGATCCGAGGTTGAACACAGGGATTGCTTAGTTAATGCGTTACGTTCGTGATATATGCGACCGGGGGTTTTTTCAATTAATAAAAGTTGTGTTTATATAGGTATTTAAAGTTGCGGTAAAGTAAAATTGTGCGGTAAAGTAAAGTTGCAGTAATAAAATAAAGTATGATAAAAGTAAACCTAAGCTATTATGATACAAGATACAGGATACATGATACATGATACTGAGTTTGAGACTGACTGTGAAGATTATACAAAGGGTCGTGTTATGCGGTGGCAAGTCTTTATGTAAGAAACAGAAATAGAAAAGATAACTAGTATAAGCATCGCAAGTTATTAATTGCGTTAAAGACATAACTATGGTTCCTCTTTCCCTTGGCGTACACCTCTCGGTGATCGTCCATGTTCCCACATCTCTGTGGTGAAACAGGGATGAACGTAATGAATGCAAGGTTGCTTCCATCTCTGGAACTACTTCTCGCTTTAGTTAACGCATTCTTCCAATCTTCTCTCGACAGAAGGAATGACATCTTCACTTCCGCTCTCACATGTGAAGATGTCATCTAGCATGCTTTAGCTAAACATGTTTATTTCCTTAACACAGATTAATTTTCTTGTTAGATTCATGCTAATTACCAAGGGATTAAGAAAACATCGTGGAGAAAGCGAATTACAGATGAATGGAAATAGACAGAAAGATGGAGATGGAAATGATCATGACATTCAATACTAATATTTAGTGTCTGATACATGGAGTGAATGATAGACTAAGAAGATGAATACAATTGATGATAAATAGATAGAAACAAAAAAAGAAGAGTGCCAATGTCTTAACACAGATTTGGATGGTGGATTTGCTTGCTGGCTTGTGAAGTAGATGAAGAGAAGAGCTTCCCTCTCGGGCTTGCTCGTTCGATAGAAGTGACCTTGGTACAGAGCTTCAACGGTGGGGATTGAAAGGATTTGCCCTGAGACTCACCTCTCGGCTTTGTCTCTTAAATCTTCCCATATCTTCTCCGATCAGGCTCTTCAGACTAGTCTCTCTCTCAATATACAAATATCAAAATATGCTCGTAGCAAGTATATCTTCTCAGTGGAATGGTCGGAGCTATTTATAGGCTCAGATTTGACTCTCTGACTTGTGGTCCCCACTTTATTGTTATGGCAGCTCTGGAAATGGTGGAGTGAATATTCCTTCTGTTACGCAATCAATCCTTTCAGAAATGCATAACAGTTAGCTGTACACACGTCAGAATCCTCTACAATTGCGTTGCTCTTTACATCTTCGATTGTTTTCCCGCATGCGGTGCTATTTTTTATTACCGCATGCGGTTGAGATTGTTGTAATCACTTAGCTCTTGATCGATTGTTGCATGCACCGTCATTGCATTGATCATCTATTCGTTCTTGAATGATGGGCGCAATGCGACGTAGATGCATTGTTCAGAGTATATTAAGCCATGAACGCATGCGGTGACTTGATTTCCTTCAAAACAGACTTGAAATATTCTTTTCTACCATCGCAATGGTGTCAGTGGGTGTATTGACGAAAATTTATAATTCTTGTATTTCTTAACTAATTTCCATACAATTGACGCAACTTTCCTTTCTTTTGGCCGCAATATCTAAATAAAGTAGTATAAATAATTTGTATTTCTACAAGTTATCAGTCACCCTTTTGAAATGTAAGTCTCTATTATTAACGGTGTTATATAATGAGACTACTCATTTCGTGGTCTGGTCTTATACAAATCATTTTGTATAGAACACCCCCGCTCACATGTCTCTATATGAATGATCAGGATTAGAAAATTTGTAGAACTTTACAAAAATTGTAACATCTACAAAGCAGGTCGTATTCGTAGTGTCACCAGGATAAGGTACCCAACCTTATTCATCTACTACAGACCATTTAGGTTATCACTTAAACATGATCCACCTGTGTTTCTCTACATACATGTTTACGCTACAGAAGATGACCTTAGATGTTAGTTTATTGGTTTTGTGGGTTAATGCTACTAAATGTAAATAAAATACCTCAAATTTTATCAAATAAATAAATCATTTCTACATTACAATTATAAACTATAGGACTTACAATATTTAGGGCATCAACTCCAATAGCACCTCACCCTCTCATTGGCCAAAGAGGGGCCTAATTTACAGTTGGACTATAACTAACTGTTCATTAGAGGGATTAATGGTACTTAAGGAGTTAGATGTAACTACAGGGGTAAAACGGTATCTGAGCCAGCTGTAGTTACAAGCAATATGTAAATAGTTAACTTACTGTTGATTGATTATATCTATGAACACAGAAATATATCTATAGTGTGAAGAGTACAACTATCGGTCTTTAGTGAAGTGATCAGTAGTTAATGAATGTTGATTAATTTAGTTAAAGAGTTTAATTAATTAATCTTGTATCATTGGAGCTTCTAATTTGTAGGTTCATAAGGCCCCCTTGCTAGCTCACTAAGGATCAAACAAGGGATAGTTGTTTTTGGAATAATTTGAATTGTTCAAATTATTTAGAGAATTAAAGGTGTTGATTATATTAATATGATTAATATAAAGTATAATGTATGTTGATACCTTATAGTATATAGTTAATTATGAAAATGATTTATAATTGAAACTATGAGAGATAATATTTGAATAAGATTCAAATATTATTTATTTGAAAAAGATTCATATAAATACTATATGTTAAATTTAATGGGAATAAGATTCGTTTAAAACTATAGGTTATAAGGGAGAGTTACAATTTCATATGTTTGAAATACATAATATATGGTTAATTAATCAACCACATCTTATATTATTAATATTATTAATATAATTTTAATAATAATAATATTAATATATAATTATAAAATAACTCCCCACTGCATGGAGTTATTTCTTACATGTATAAAGGGAGTTATGGAACTCCTCTCTCCCCCCTATTTGATAACTTTGTCGTGAACAAACTTAAGGAATGTGTGTGATACATGAAAAATCAACACAGAAGAAGAAACCCCTCCAAAAAACTCCCTCACACTCTCTCAATCCTTCTGCCTTTACCTTTCTCCCAAAAACAAAACAAGGAGACTACACTTCCTTATTCTCTTGTCTTGAGAATAACAGAGATCCTAAGTGGTGGTGTTCGTTGGGTTGATTTCCAGTGTATGTGTAGAAGAGTTTGTGTTGTTCTTGACTTTTGGAGAGGATTTATGAGAAGAGCAAAATTCTTCAAGGGTATGTAATTTCTTCTTCCTTTCCTCTCAATTAGAAAGCATGTTTATAGTTATTTAACAATGTTTATCCTCTATAATTCCTCTACATTTCCATTATTTCAATTTGAATTTCAATTGCATGGCGTTCATGCGCATCCACAAAGGAATTCAATTCCTTCATCCTCTTTGGCTGATATTTTGAAGGCAGAATTATCACACACCAATTAATCAACAAAATAAGAGTTTTCAAAAATTAAGTCTAAACAATAACAGTACAAAAAAATTGGCAGAGGTCTTTACAACACATATCAAATAAACTGCCTTCTAGTCAACTAGAGTCCAAATAGAAACAAATAACAAAACTACCAAAACCAGAGCAAGCAGAAACCACTAAAACCAAAACCAAAACCAGGTTGTGCTCCCCAATTGTCTCCCCCTTTTTGGCTTAAAAGAATCAACCTCTCCTTTGAGAAGATGAACCCCTACCAGATTTGGACAGACAACTGCAATAATTCATCAATCTCAGTCTTATAGTTTTGAAGTTTCTGCATAATGATATCAATACCATGAGAATCATTTAATAACATGTGCAGAATGCAATTTCCAAATGAGGATTCAATTAAGGCTTGGCTAGGGCCATCAAGATGAGGAACCGAAGCTGAGGTATCAATGCCAGGGATATGATGACTTTGCAAGAGCTTGGGATGAATAGAGAAGAGAATGAGAGGAATACCAATGGATTTTGCAGTAGTAAGTAAGTCAAGTTTCTGAGTCAACAATATGCCACCAGTCAACCAGGGATAGTAAATGGGTAAACGAAGAGTTTTTAACCCAATATGATGTTTAATTTGATTTAGAACAAACATCCCATAATTAAACTGAGCCCGTGTTCCAATCTAATATATCAAAGTGGCAAGAGATATAGACAAGCCTGAATTATGAGATGAGGGGCGCTGATTTGAGATTCCAATCTTTTGAAGGAGAGCATACTTTAAGCTCAACATGGCAACATGCAATAGCTCATTCCTAGGCCAGAAGATCTGCACCTCCAGTTAGTTAAAACATTAAATCCCTCCAGGAAGGGCACTGCTCAGTCACGTTTTCTGGCACATTTCTATGTAGGAATTGATCAATTAAGGTAGGAGAAAAGATAAACGGATGTCTTTTAAAATGTACTTTCTGAAAATCTGGAGTAGCTGGGTCAGCAAAATCTGAAGTCAAATTCACAATGAATTCTCACACAAGCTAGGGATAACAAGGCCCCAAATTCAAAATTGTTCTTTCCTGACCAACATTAAGAAGAAGCTCTATAAGCTCAAGAAATTCTTGAGTGCGCTCAAACAACTCTTTTCAATAAAAAAAAATGTTTCGTTTAACAACATACTTCCATAAGCTTACACCTTCTTCAGTGTAGAAAGATACCCATCTAAGGGCACAGAAGAAACATTGGAACTGGCTATCTATTTACCTTTGGCTTTTAAAAGAGGCACGAGTGACACGAACATTAACCTTGTTCTTATCATCAGAACTGCTTCTCAAGCCCCGGTTAGAAGCCTCCTCAGAAGAGGTCTTTTCAGATACATTTTTTGATGTCTCGAGAGAAGCATCAACTTCAACTTCAACATTCTCATTCTTCTTTAATTATAACTCGGATAGGGGAGTACCATCATGAACATCTTTATCAGCAATGTTAGAGGCTTGCTCAAAATTCTGTTAACGTTAGCTTAAAGATCAATCTCATTAGAGACCTCAACATCTTGTTTCTCAACATCCTCTATACCAGTAACTTTGTGTCAATATCAGGGTCATCGACACAATTCCCCGATCAATCATAACGATTATAGCAGGAAGAGTTTTAACACCTTCTTCATCAGATTGAACCAATTCTCTAGAGACAACACTTTCAGCATTCATATCGATAGGAATATTTTCCAAATTATTAATATTAGGGAGAGTGGATATAGAAGCAATAGTTACAGATACAAAATTTTCAATGAAATCATTCAAGGCATTCTCATCAGACACAATAACATCTTTTCTTTTTCATTCAATTCAGGAATAATAACATTTTCTTTCTCAGTTAAACTAGGTTCAGAAAAATTTGACTCAACATCATCAGAGACAGAAGCATGATTCTCATTAGCAATTAACCTACTCTTTGTAACCCTAACTTCCTTTTGAACACAGATGATGATTCGACATTATCCTTAAGGTTTCTAGATAGAGCAATATATTCATACATGTGACTAGAGAAGTCACTCGAAGTGGATTTTTCATTGTCCGGATAAATTTTTATCTTGGATGCTACAAGATCAGTCATTTTTAGGGTAAAAGTTCTTCCCTTTCACCTCAACAGTTGGTCTGACATTGGATCGCCTTCGTTTAATCGTAGGATGTGAAACTTCAATTTCCTTGTTCGAAACAGGAAAACCTCGAAATTGAACTCCATATTGGTTTGTGGATGATGGAGCATCCTCCTTAATATGCAACTTTTTTTTCTTTCTTTGGTCCTTACTATCTTAAAATCAGAGGTATGTGTACCTTGTCTAGTACTTTCCATTTGGAGGAAGATCACAAAGAACATAAACAAATGATTGAGTCGGAACGCTTGAGATGACTAGAAACCCATGATTTTTTTAGAGAATCTGTCACAAAGCAACTGTCAACACTTGAAATTCAAAAATAAATTTGAAATTAAAACACAACTAAACTTCCTTACGCCCTCAACATCCACAATTAAGGCGATTATAAGTTTGATTATCCACTTGGGCTTGCCAACTTGATGGGCCAAGTTCCATCTCTAACTGGCACACTGAATTGATTGTTGTGCCTTTAGAACACATAGGCCCAAAGCAATTCTCAAGGCATAAAAAAAAAAAAAACATCCAATGCCTTCGTGACGATGTTTGCAATTTGATTTCTTATACCGATGTGTTCCAACATAATTTGTTTACTCTCAACCTGATCACGAATAAAGTGGAGAATCATGACATCTCATGAGACATCATACTCCTATAACATTTACTTCATGCAGATTAATTGAGCGCAACTACTCCCAGCAACAATATATTCAGCTTTTGCTGTTGATAAAGAAAAAAAATTTTGTTTCTAGCTAAACCATGAAATTAAGTTGTTCTCTAGAAAAACAAAATCCTCTAGAATACTTTTCTTGTCTATAGAGCTCCCAGCTCACTCAGCATCGCAATAGTCAACCAGAGAGCTACTTGTGTCAAATGTGTATAGTAAACCATAATCAATCATGTCATTGATGTATTTGATTATCCTTTTAGCACTAAGCAAGTGTTTGGTTTTGGAACGGGACTAATATCTGGCACAAATACCAACACAAAATTAATATCATATCTAATGGTTGTTAGATACAATAAACTTCCAATGATACTTCTGTATAAACTCTCATAAATTTGAGCTCTTCTTGAGACTTTAGAAATTTTAGCATGAGTGGGAGCAGAGGTTCGTTTAACACTGGCCTTTTCGAGACCAAACATTTTGACAATGTTCTTGACATATTTACTCTAGTAAATAAAAATTCCCTTGTTTAGTTATTTGATTTGAAACCCTAAAACATAGGATAACTCTCCTACCATGCTTATTTCAAATTCCTTCTGCATTTTTTACACAAAGAGTTCTACCATCCCTTGTGACATCCCTCCAAAGGCAATGTTGTCAAGTGGACAATCACAAACTTCTTTTGAGATTTTTTTTTTTTTTTTTTTTTTTTTTTACAAACAAGGTCCTATCAACTCCTTCTCTACTATAACCATTGTTTATAAGAAATTGAGTCAAATGTTCATACTAGGCTCTAGGTGCTTATTTGAGTCCATAAAGTCTTTGTTGAGTTTATACATATAACTAAGATGAGAATGATCCACAAATCTTTTAAGTTGCTCAACATACATTTCCTCATTGAGATATCCATTTAGGAAAGCACTCTTTACGTACATTTGATACAGTTTGAACTTCAAAAGACAAGCTATTCCAAGCAAAAGTGTAACAGCCTCTAGTTGAGTGATTGGAGCAAAGGTTTCATCAAAATCACCACCTTTTATTTGGGTATACCAATGCGTTGTTTTATGATGTGGAATTATGGATGAAAATGCGTTGATGAAGTTGCATTGATCACTCAAGTTTTCTCAGCGAAATCCAAGTGTAAACCCCACTGAGTTTCCTGGCAAGTCTAGGGTCGAACTCAGGGACTTGGGAAAACAAGTTGCGGTGGTAATTTTTAGGAAAACTTTGCGGTAACCAAATAAATAAATAAGTTGTTGGAGTTGTTGTTGATTGTAGTAATGAAAAATAAACAAATGCGGCGTTACTTGGGAATGCGTCAGACTATGCGATCATGCTACGACCATGCATAACAAGTCATTTTCCAATACAAATGCGATGCTCCTAAGTCTAGGACGCATGTGTTGAATGCAAAAGTGTCCATAGAGCTTATTCCTAAGTCTCTACTCTTTTCCTATGCAGTGATGCAAGATGCATAAAGGCAAGGTGACCGTATACAATCATATCCTATCTCTAGGATACCTGCGATGCGTTAATAGCAAACAGTGCCTATTCCTAAGCTCCTATCTCTTGATTATGCATTCTAATCTGATACTCCCGAGCTTAGATTCTAACCCAACTTTCCAAAGCCTAGATCTTATCCTTAGACTACCCTCTCGAGTATCTCTAATGGACGAATGAAGCATACATAATACAAGATAATCGCATAGAATGAAGATTCCTAGTTGTGCTAGCTAAATGCTTCTCAACCCATTCAACAGATTTAGTTACTCATGCGTAAATAACAGAGAGTGAACAAATATAGAGAAGTAAATTCCATTTTTATAAATGAGTTTGAATACAAAATAATAATGGAAGTTAAAGGTAGAGAGCCTGGTAGCAATCCCTTACTGCCCAAGGCTTTTACACTCTATTCAATTTAAAAGATATTTCTGCTTCTGTAGGAGTCGGCCCTCTCTCTGTTCTTGAAGCTTTCGGCGCTCTCCCAAGCTTACCAGTACGATCTGTTGGCACAACCTTCTTCTCTCGCGTCGGCCTTAAAGCAAAAGAAAATCTAAGAATAAGGCTAAACTATGAATAGAACTTGTGAACTTGTGAGATGGTGAACCCCTTTTCTAAAGGATGCCTTTGGTATTTATAGAGCTTCCAGGGTGAAAGGCGGCTTCTCTCTTATGAATGCACAGATGGGATGACCTTAATTCCTTGACTGATGCGCCGAATGTTTGTCACCGAAAAGCAAAATGTACTTGTTATCGTTAGCGGATGTCAACTTAATTCGGGTTCGACCGTCATCAGCTTTCTGTCCTATCATGATTAATTATGTCTTTCACCCAGATGTGCCCACCAAGTTGCGGTGACTCTATGCGGCAATCCTTCTTGAGTAGACGTTTGCGAACACCATCACCGCAAAGCCTTGCAGTAATGCTGTGCTCGATCAATGATTTCTTATGATCGCTCTTTTCGCCTTGCGTCAACGCATATTCTGTATGAAAACACAAAAATCAACTGGTTATATTCGATGAACGCATGCGACCGCAATATTATAAATTTGATGCTTTTTGGACGCAATCTAACATATTTTATCAATGCAAACCAACATTGTTTAAGAACTTAGCACTATGATAACGTGCATTTCTGCCCATTATCACACCCCAAAATTTAAACAATGTTTGTCCTCAAGCATAAGCTAAAGATCTCTTTTAGCAAGTCGACCGCAAGTCTCTTTTCCTAGATTTCTCAAGGATACTTCATTCAAATCCTATACACTAAAATTTCCTTAAGTCTTATTCAAGTCTCCTCTAAAAATATTTCTAAGACATAGGGTCCACAAGTTTAACCTTCAAAAGAACTTTACCAAATTCTGGAACATCGCATGATTTATTCCAAAAAGAAAACTTTTCCACCGGGGTGTCAATTGATTTTTATCCTTGCATATTTCTTGACATTATTATTATTATTATTTTTCTCTGACCTTTCACTAATCCAAGTGCCTTACCTTCGTTTTGGCTTGCCCCCACGTGCGTCAAGTAGACATCCAACCACGAGCAATGTGCTCTTTCTCAGACTAAACTCATACCTACTTGGCAGCGAAGTTGCGGTCATTTATTTATGCGTTGATCCTAGCGACTTGCCTTCGTTTTGGCTTGTCCCCACATGTGTTATGCGGACATCCAACTACGGTAAGTGCCCTTCACAATTTAACTCTTATCAACATGGGTTTCCCCATTGCATTGACAGTGGAGTTGTTATTCTCAAAATTTTCCTATTTTTTTTTTCAAAATAGCAAGGTTGAAAATAAATACCTCACCCCCAAATTTAAAATGCGGCAATGTCCTTATTACCAAAAGATTGAAATAAGTCATGCGATGTTCTTAGAAAGCTTCGTAAAGAGAGTTTGAAAGAAAGCTAGCAAACCCCTAACTTTTAGAAATATTTTATGAGGTGACTATCTTAAAGTTAAGTTGACTCTAGTATATACGAAAGAAATAGAAGCATGTTGTTCATCATTGAAATAATAATTGGCAAAGGGATAACATGCGGTAACTTACTAAATTGATCAATATTAAATAATTGCGGTAATCAAAGAGGATGCGATGATAAAACTTTTAAAGCTAAAAGGCAATGCGATAGCGCAAAATTTGAAATAAAGTGACGGAAGAATACAACCCCCAAATTTGCACTGTCGCCCGCATTATGTATTGATGCATCCTTCTTTGTGGCGATCTATCTTCTTTGGATTGCGGTGACAGAGTAAGATGAGTTGCTTCTTCGTGAAACATCTCCGCAATCCTGTGCCTCGATCGTTGCACCAAAAACAGTGAGAGGGTCAAATAATTTTAAACAAAACAACATTCTTTTACCGCATTTTTTTATAGATGAAGTAGTAATAGGTAAAATGCAGATAGATAAATGATGATTAAAGTGTCGAAGAAATGAGAGTTCAAGAACCAAACAAAGGATACTCCAGAAGTCTTGTGCCCCAGATGATGTTGCTTGCCAGTGCAGGGGCCACTCCATTTTTCTATATTCCGGGTTTTTCAGATCCACAGAGGTCTTTTTTTATTGAAAATCACCCCTGCAATATGCCTTAACTCGCTGTCCATTAACCTTAAATGTACGGCTTCCATCCTCAGTGATCAGCTCCACTGCACCATGTTGAAATATTTCTTTAATGATGAAGGGTTTGGACTAGCGTGATTTTAATTTTCCAGGGAAAATCCGTAGTCGTGAGTTGAATAGTAAGACCCTCTGCCCGACTTGGAGGTTCTTACCGCATATGTGTTTGTCGTGCCAGCGCTTTTTGCGCTCCTTGTAAATCTTTGTGTTCTCATATGCATTAACCCTCCATTCTTCTAGTTCGACCAGTTGAAGTTTTCTCGCTTCTTCTTCTTTCTTCAAATCAAAGTTTAATTTCTTCACCACCCACGATGCCTTGTATTCCAGCTCCAGAGGCAAATGACACGCCTTACCAAAGACCAATGCATATGGTGATATACCTATAGGTGTTTTAAATGCAGTCCGGTATGCCCATAACGCATCATCGAGCTTCGCTGCCCAACCAGTTCGTGAAGGCCTTACCACCTTCTCAAGTATCATCTTAATCTCCCGATTGGACACCTCTGCCTGACCATTCGTCTGCGGATGATATGTGGTGGCCACTTTGTGGAGAATGTTATATTTGCACAGCAGCTCCTTAACAGTATGATTGACAAAGTGAGACCCCTCATCACTTATTATAGCACGTGGGATGCCAAAACGAGTGAAAATGTCTTCAGGAATTGAGAGACTACCGTCGCATCGCTTGCGATGCATGCCACTGCCTCTACCCACTTAGATACATAGTCGACGACCAGCAAAATATAATTTTTATCATTCGAGGGAGGGAATGGTCCCATGAAGTCAATACCTCATACGTCGAACAACTCAAGCTCCAAGAGGATGTTCATCGGCATTGCACGTTTCCGTGAAATGTTACCTATGCGTTGGCACCGATCACACATCCTGGCGTAGTCAACTGCATCTTTAAACAATGTTGGCCAAAAGAATTCACTCTGTAAAACTTTGGATGCAGTGCATATCCTCCAAAGTGCCCACCATATGATGAGTCGTGACATTGCGATAATATGCGTCGTTGAGCAGCATTTGGTACGCATAGTCGCAGAATCTGGTCTGCCCCATTTTATACAAATTCGACTCATCCCAGTAATAATATCTGCATTCATGTTTGAGCTTCCTCTGTTGGTGGTAGGTATAATCTTCAGGAAATTGTTCACAAACAAGATAGTTAACTATGTCCGCATACCAAGGCAATTCTTCAATATGGAATAGTTGCTCATCCAGGAACACCGCACTCACCTCTAATTCATTGCGGTCAATTTCAGGGTTTTCCAATCTAGACAAGTGATCCGCAACTTGGTTCTCCGTCCCCTTTCGATCAATTATTTCTATGTCACATTCTTGAAGGAGGAGAACCCATCTGATCAACCTCGGCTTTGCGTCCTTCTTTGTCATTAAGTACTTTATCGCCGAATGATTAGTATGGATAAGTACCTTCGTCCCCAGCAGATATATTCGAAATTTTTCCAATGAAAAAATTACCACAAGAAGCTCTTTCTCTGTGGTGGTATAATTGGTCTGAGTAGGATTTAACATCCTACTCGCATATGCGATGGGATGTAAGATTGTTTTTCTCTTCTATGTCAAAACCGCTCCCATCGCATATCCGTTTGCATCGCACATTATTTCAAAAGGAAGTGGCCAGTCAGGTGCAATTAACACGAGTGGTTGTGCTATTTTCGAAATCAAATTTTCTGTCAGCCTCTAACAACGCACTCAGTGGTCGTGCTATTTTCGAAAAGTTTTTGACAAAGCGTCTGTAAAATCCAGCGTGCCCCAAGAAACTTCATACAGCCTTCACGCTTGTTGGAGGTGGAAGTTTTTCAATTGCTTCGATTTTTGCTTTGTCCACCTCCAACCCGTCCTGAGAAACCTTGTGCCTCAACCCGATGCCCTCCTTAACCATGAAATGGAACTTTTCCCAGTTAAGAACCAGATTTGTCTCTTCGCATCTCTTAAGTATCTTCTCTAGGTTGGCTAGACAGACTTCATAGGTGTTTCTATAAACAGAGAAGTCGTCCATAAAGATTTCAATAGAGTTCTCAAGATAGTTGGAAAAGATGGCCATCATGCACCTTTGGAACGTGCTTGGTGCATTGCAGAGGCCGAACGGTATGCGGTGGAAAGTAAAGGTCCCATATGGGCAGGTGAATGTGGTCTTGTCTTGGTCTTCTGGAGCTATCATAATCTGGTTATACCCGGCATAGCCATCCAGAAAACAGTAAAAGTCATTTCCAGCTAAACGGTCTAGTATTTGATCAATGAATGGTAGGGGCAAATGATCTTTCTTTGTGGCCGCATTCAGGTTGCGGTAGTCCACGCAAATGCGCCACCCAGTGACGGTCCTTTGCGGTATTAGTTCATTGTTTTTGTTCGGGACTACCGTCATGCCACCCTTTTTCAGCACACACTGCACGGGGGCTGACCCACGTGCTATCTGCTATAGGATAAATAATGCCCGCATCAATCATTTAATGATCTTCTTTTTAACGACCTCTTTCATGGCAGGGTTGAGCCTGCGCTAATGTTCGATCGTTGCCTTATGGTCTTCTTTGAGATGAATGCGGTGCATACAATACGCTGGGTTAATTCCTCGAATGTCGGCGAGTGTCCAGCCAATTACTCGCACATGTATCCTTAGAATTCTCATCAATGCATTCTCCTGGTCTTCGTTAAGTTCGGAGGAAATAATTACTGGCAGTTTCTTGTTCTGCCCCAAAAACATGTACTTTAAATTATTCGGCAGGGTTTTTAATTCCAATGTTGGTGGTTCTACTAGGGACAGTTGCGTTGTTTTTCTTTCTTCTTTTTCTATTGGCCCTTATTCTTGGTTTACGATCATCTCTTCTTCCTTGCTTGTTTTTGTTATGATCGCATTACAGGCAGCAATGGATGCACTTGCATCCTCTTCGTCAAACTTTTCTTCTTCAATCAAATTCTGGTCGTCGTCTGAGTCATGCAAGTCTTCTTCATCATGAAACTTCATGGCACGGATTATGTTGAACTTGATCTTCTGTCCATTGATGCTCAAAGTGATCTCCCCTTTATGCACATCAATCTGGGCACGACTTGTTGATAAAAATGGTCGCCTCAAGATGATAGGCACATCTTCGTCAGCCTCGTAATCCAAAATGATGAAGTCGGCTGGTAGGATAAATTTGTCAATAGTGATCAGCACATTCTTCACCTTCCCTCTGGATGCACCAGAGATCTATCTGCAAGTTGGAGAGTCACGGTCGTGGACACAAGTTGCCCCACATTCAGCTGCTTAAAGATCGACAGAGGCATCAAATTGATGCTAGCTCCAAGGTCACACAAAACTTGCCCAATGTACAGTCCTCCTATGGAGCAGGGTATAGTAAAGCTCCCAAGATCGCTCATCTTTGGTGGAATTATTGATTTCGAACTTTGCGTTAAAGCCACCGTGGCAAACTTACCAGCTCCCCTCTTCTTGGTTACCATATCCTTCAGAAACTTTGCGTAGGCAGACATCTCCTCAATCGCTTCACTGAATGGAATATTAATATGTAATTGTTTTAACATAGACAGGAACCGTTGGTACTGTACCTTTTCATTCTTTTTCTTTCTTAGTCTTTGTGGGAAAGGTGGTAACTGCACTTTCACGGTCCCCTTCTCTGTTGGCTTTGAGGTGGACGTAACTTCTGGCTCTATTGCTTCTTTTTCTCCTTCTTCTTGTGTCACTGCAATTTCAGGTTCCGCCGCAATGGGAGCAGTTCGACTCGACTCTTTTCTTTCTTCCTCCACAGTTTTGCCACTCCGCAATGTCACAACCTGACATTGCTCTTTACCAGATCCCCTCGGGTTGCATGGGAGTTTTGTTGAACTCGGCAGAGCCCTTTGCGGTCTTCTCTTTAGCTCACTAGCAATCTGGCTCATCTGTAATTCTAGATTGCGAATAGACGTAGCCTGACTTTAAAGCATTGTTTCGTTTTTCTCTATATATTGCTTCAAGCGGCATTTCAGGTAAGAAGATTCGGCGGTTGTGAGCTACTGGCTTGATTGCTTGTCTGATCGTTATTGCGCGGGAAGAATCTATGTGGCTCTTCTTTCTGCGCCACAGGTTAGAAATTTTGCTGCTGATTCTTCCATGTAAAATTGGGGTGGTTTCTCCACCGGGGTTATAGGTATTCGAAAATGGATTTTTTTCACAAAGTAAATAGATTGTGGATTCTGTGGGCATTCTTCCATCGCGTGCCCATTACCGCAAGTCGCACACCTTGCGGTGTTTTGACTAATTGCATTGATTTGCCCATTTTGCGGTGTTGGGCTGCTGATCGCAATTCCCTGAATTAAGTTCATCATTGTGGTCATCCGATTCTGTAGTGAAGTAATAACATCATTACTTGCATCATTATCCTTGATTCTTAGTCTCTGATCACTCTCTCTTCAATCTTCGTGGTTCTTAGAGATGCGATCCAAGATATTCTTAGCCTCGTCATACGTTTTGTCAAGTAGACCACCAGCGGCTGCCACATTGGCAGTGATCTGCGAAATGGGATTTAAGCCATGATAAAAGATTTCCATCAAAAGGCAGTCTGGTAAACCATTATGTGGACAGTCCTTGACCAACCTTTTAAACCTCGCCCAGGCATCGCTGAGCGATTCGTCCATGTCTTGTTCAAAATTTTTTATGAGTTTCCTTCGTCTAGTGTTCTTAGTAGGTAGAAAATATTTCTTCATAAATTTCTCTACGACCTGTTCCCATGAAGTGCTCTCTCCCGACTCGAGGGAATACACCCATTTTCTTGCCTGATCACAAAGAGAAAATGAGAACAAAATTAGTCGAACTTCTTCGGCAGAGATGTTCAGGAACACAAAAGTATTGCAGATTTCTATAAAGCTTCGGAGGTGGGCGTGCGGATCCTCGCCACGCCGACCTCCGAATTGTCCTGCAGTCTGGATCATCTGCAGCATCACCGGCTTCATTTGGAATCGGCTTCTGTCGAGGCCTGGCCTCATGATTCCTGGAGAGAAATCATAGAGGTTTGGCAATGCATAGTCCCTAATGAGCCTATTGCGATCGTTTTCCAGGAGGATTGGATTCGCCATGACATTGTTTTCGTTTAGTGCTCCGTTTCCAAGCTGCTCCACCATCTCTTCTTTATCTGAATGTTGTTGTTGGCGGTTTCTTAATCTTCTTCTGAATGTCCTCTCAATCTCCGGGTCGTAATTCGCCAGAAATTGAGAGTCTGCAAAGAAATCAGAAAAATTATCGTTAGCACACTATTTTGCCAAAGTCCTTGGCAACGGCGCCAAAAACATGATGCGTTGTTTTATGATGTGGAATTATGGATGAAATGTGTTGATGAAGTTGCATTGAGCACTCAAGTTTTCTCAGTGGAATCCAAGTATAAACCCCACTGAGTTTCCTGGCAAGTCCAGGGTCGAACTTAGAGACTTGGGAAAACAGGTTGCGGTGGTAATTTTTCGGACAACTTTGCAGTAACCAAATAAATAAATAAGTTGTTGGAGTTGTTGTTGATTGCAGTAATGTAAAATAAACAAATGCGGCGGATTTGAGAAAAGTCTGATTGTGTGATAGATGCACTGAGTATGTGGATGAACGAGTTGAGAAGGTCCTTAGCTAGCGTTACTTGGGAATGCGTCAGACTATGCGATCATGCTACAACCATGCACAACAAGTGATTTTTCAATGCAAATGCGATGCTCCTACGTCTAAAAGGCATGTGTTGAATGCAAAATTGTCTATAGAACTTATTCCTAAGTGTTTACTCTTTTCCTATGTGGTGATGTAAGATGCATAAAGGCAAGTTGACCGCACACAATCATATCCTATCTTTAGGATGCATGCGATATGTTAATAGCAAACAATGCTTATTCCTAAGCTCCTATCTCTTGATTATGCATTCTACCCTGACTCTCCCGAGCCTAGATTCTAACCCAACTTTCCTAAGCCTAGATCCTGTCCTTAGACAACCCTCCCGAGTATCTCTAATGGACGAATGAAGCATACATAATACAAGATAATCGCATAGAATGAAGATTCCCATTTGTGCTAGCTAAATACTTCTCAACCCATTCAACAGATTTAGCTACTCATGCATAAATAACAGAGAGTGAACAGATATAGAGAAGTAAATTCCATTTTTATAAATGAGTTTGAATACAAAATAACAATGGAAGTTAAAGGTAGAGAGCCTAGTAGCAATCCCTTGTTGTCCAAGGCTTTTACATTGGTAACTCTATTCAGTTCAAAAGATATTCCTGCTTCTGCAGGAGTCGGCCCTCTCTCTGTTCTTGAAGCTTTTAGCGCTCTCTCAAGCTTACCGAAACGATCTGTTGGCACAACCTTCTTCTCCCCGTCTTCCTTAAAGAAAAAGAAAATCTAAGAACAAGAATAAACTCTGAATAGAACTTGTGAACTCGTGAGATGGTGAACCCCTTTTTTGAAGGATGCCTTTGGTATTTATAGAGCTTCTGGGGTGAAAGGCAGCTTCTCTCTTATGAATGCACAGATGGAATGGCTTTAATTCCCTGACTGATGCACCGAATATTTGTCACCGAAAAGCTGAATGTACTTATTATCGTTAGCGGTTGTCAACTTAATTCGGATTTGACTGTCATCAGCTTTCTATCCCATCGTGATTAATTATGCCTTTCACCCAGATGCGCCCACTAAGTTGTGCTGACTCTGACTCTATGCGGCAATCCTTCTTGAGTAGATGTTTGCGAACACCATCACTGCAAAGCCTTGCGGTAATGCTGCGCTCGACCAATGATTTCTTATGATCGCTCTTTTCGCCTTGCGTCAACGCATATTCTGGATAAAAACACAAAAATCAACTGTTTCTATGCAATGAACGCATGCGACCGTAATTTTATGAATTTGATGCTTTTTGGACGCAATCTAACATATTTTATCAACGCAAACCAGCATTGTTGAAAAACTTAGTACTATGATAACGTGCATTTCTACCCGTTATCATATACCCCTGAACAACTTATCTAGCTTTATTTCTAGTGAAATTGTCATTCTCATCAGACTTTTTCTTGAATATCCATTTTGTGCCAATAACCTTAATAGATACTGGCCGAGGGACAAGAGTTAAGACATTATTTCTCACAAATTATTCGAGTTTTTCCTACATAACATTGACCCAACATTCATCCTTAAGAGCTTCTTTGATATTTCTTGGTTCAACAGGAGTGGTGAAGCAAATATTTCTGATCAAATTCAGATAATTCACTTTATCTTTCTTTCTAGTTGTCATCTCTTCTTCAAGATTACCAATGATATTTCTAGTGGGATAAATTTTACGAACTTTTTTAGAGAGGTGCTTGTTACTTGTTTCAACTTCCTCAGATGCGAACTTGTTATTCTCTATTGGAGAATGCATGTCAGAGGATATGTTAAGAACATCTGCATTGACAAGTGAAAGCATGCTGGAATCTTCTTCTTTCTCAGTAGTAGAAACTGGTAGATTTATAACATCATCAATCACAAAATTGATTGATTCTACATCACAACAAGGTCGTTTATTACACACACGGTATGCACGATTATTTGAGGAATATCCAAGAAATAGGCCTTCATCAGATTTGGAATCACATTTTCGCCTAACTTCCCTATCAACCAAGATGTAACAAGTATTGCAAAAAATATTGAAGTATTTAAAGCTTGATTTTTTTGTTTCCATATTTCATAAATAATGCTAGTGGTACTTAGACGTAAAACAACTCTATTGTGAATATGACATGTTGTGTTCATAAGCCCAAAACTGGAATGACATATGTTTAGCATGTAACATTGCGTGAGCCATCTCTTAAAGAGTTTGATTTTTTCTTTCCACCATCCTATTTTGTTGAGGAGTGCAGGAGCAGAAAATTCATGATGAATCCTAGAAGAATTACAAAACGTAGTAAATTGAGAATTTTCAAACTCCCTACCATGATCGCTCCTAATTCATATCACATTTAAATCTTTCTCACGTTGTAATTGGAGATATAGAGATTCAAAAGTAGTAAATGCATCTGATATTTCATGGAGAAAGTAGACCCAAGTATATTTGAAGAAGTCATAAAAAACAACTAGTATATATCGTTTACCTTCCAAACTTTCTAATTGCAAAGGTCCCATGAGGTCCAGGTGGAGAAGTTCCAAGATACATGTGGAGTGAAAATTCTATTTATGTGAAGTATGAATATGTTTACCTGATTGACAGTCACCACAAATAATTCCAGTTGAAGAAGGTCGAGATGGAAGTCCAAATATAACCCTTTTTGCTAGTGCCTTTTGAATAGTCTTTATGTTCACATGCCCATGGCATTTATGCCACAGACTTGCTTCATCTTGTTGTGAGAGATGACAAACCTGTAAAACATTGTTAAGATTCTACAAGTAGTAATTATCAGATGAACACATACCTGTCATAACAAGAGCTTTAGCATCGTTGTGACAACACATTGGTCTTTTGTAAAATTCACGTTTAGACCTTGATCACACAACTTATTGATGCTAATAAGATTGGCACTGAGCCCTTCAACTAGCATTAGATCATTCAAGGGCGGAAGACCTGAGTAATTAAGTTTTCCTTTCCCAATGATCTTACCTGAAATACCATCTCCAAATGTGACCTTTCTCAAGCTGATAGATTTAAGGTCAAACAAATAGTTTTTTTCACCAGCCATATATCTAGAACTCCCATTATCAAAGTACCAATCTTCTTAGACAAAAGAACTAAGGGATATCAATACAACATTGCATTTATTTAGAGCATTCTTCACTCTCTAAACCTGTTTTAATTTTTACTCTCTTTGATATTTATTTTGAGAGAAATGAGGAGCCTTGTTTGATTTTGTAGATCCGTGAAGAGTTTTCACTGATAGCAAAATGGACATTTGTGACCCACTCTTCCACAAAAGTGACAAATTCATCTTGGTCTGTATAGTCTATTGACTTTCCATTTTGAAATGTTGGAAGAAGTTCTTGTAAAAGCCATATGATTCAGGATTCTGAGCTGTAACAAACTTAATCTTTTGCTTCCCTTTGAGATGAGACTGTCTATTGGACTGACACTCACTTTTTGAAAAACCAAGCCCAAAGTTATCACCAACTGTCTTTCCTTTTATCAGTATTTTCTCCAGAGACTCAGTACTAGTGCTCAACATTATGACATTTTTACACATAGAATCTTTCTCCAAATATAACCTAAGTAAATTCTTGCTTCAGATCGGCAATAGTAGACATAAATCTGTGTTTGTCAGCCAACAAATACTTAATTCTTTCTTTTTGCACATAAAAAACTTTCAAATCATCTTGTCATTTATTAAAAAGAGCTTGATAAGAAGAATCAACAGACACATGTTTGGTAGTATCGTCAAAATTTTCTAGATACACATCATACTAAAAAATCTCACTTGACGAGGTATCAGATGAGATGTTACTAACAAATACCTTGATATTTTAACTTTTGAAGTTGCTTCACGAGCAACGGATAAGATATCTCATGCCTCCTTAGCAGAGATACACGTATTAATCATTGCATAGGATGCTCTCACTCCCATGTCTCTATATGAATGATTTGTGGATCACATCATTTATATCAGTATACAAAATGGGTCACATCCAATAGTGTTACCAAGATGAAATACCCAACTTCATCCATATACTTATAGACCATTTAGGTTATATACTATAACTTGATCCTGTTTATGTCACCACATAAAATCAAAGTATTCCTACTATAGCTATGGATTTGTTTATTGGATTTTCATTATGAAATGTAATATCAATGACTTTATTAAATAAAATATTTGATCCAATCGATTTTGGTATTATCGTCTCGATTTTGATTCCCAATGATTTTGGAGGAGTTTTTGACACAAAGTTGACACCTCTGATTCAAAAAGAAAAATATTGAGAAGGTTTCGGACTTGAAACCTAAGAGGTGAAAATGGTTTCAGAGGTGAAACCGAAGGGGAACAAATGTTTCAAGAAAGGCTTTGATACCATAAAAATAAGTTTATTTTTTTTCTTCTGTTTGTACATAGTTACCATCCTCAATTTAAAGAAGGGAAAAAATCAAATGTTTCTCCCCATAATCCGTTTTAGATAGTATAGATTTATTACAAATATCACATATATTATCCAAATAAAATGTCAAAAATTTAAACGATGTTTTATCGATTAACCGTTGTCACTCAAGACTCTTGAGAAGAAGGGAACCTCTCCAAGATTCATGCAATTATTTTACTTTTTCATTGCATTCTTGAATTTTATGTTAGTTTTCGTTCAGATTTCTTCCTCTTCTGACATGTATAGACTTTTCACTGTCTTTTTCTTTTTTTCTTTTCTTTTTTTCCTTTTTTGCCAATTTTCTTGGTGTTCTTGTGTTTTTGGTTTGTGAGAACTACAGGATGTGGTATGTTGAAGCTAAGAGTTTTGTTTTGACTTCAGATTTAATACATAAGACGAAGGAAACTGAATCTTTCTCCGTCTCTCACTTTTTTTTTAGTATTAAGTTAGGGTTTCTTTGCATTTTGTGCAATTGAACTTTCGTTATTCATGGTCCTTGAATTTTGGACTGGTTGAGGAGAAAAGTTTTCCATCTGTCCTTACTGATAACCATAGTATAAATTTTTATGAATCGATATTTTCTATATACCATAAAAAAAATATGCAAAATATAATAATTAAATAATAAAATATCACTAATGTAAGTATAATATTAATACTAGACATGATTTATTTACTAATTTAAATTATTTTTAAATTTTTTATTTTTATAATTTTTTCATAAATATCCATTAAAATTAAAAATTTATTGATATTTCCATCGAAATTTTTTAAATTTAAGGTATTTGATATTTTCGATATTTTACACATGGTTGAAAACACATTAAAATCGTTATAATTGTTAAAATTGTATTTGGATAACAATATAATATTTGCTAAATCTAGAAAAAAAAAATATGATATTTAATTCGCAAATAAATCTAAATATAAAAAAATATATATATATTTTTGAAATATCGGATAACAAAGATCTACAGATTTGAAATTGGAAAAGGGAAATGTAATTATGTATCTTAGCTTCTTTGAGGGCATTTTATGTTTTATGGCATATGTCCATTATTTCATATGTCTCTGCACATATTTTTTCAAATATAGAGTATCCATAGTTAATGATACTAAAATTAGTTACCATATTTCTTCAAATACAATTTATAAAGACAATTGAATTCGGTCTTAATTGTAATATTATTAAGTTTCTTTTGCAATTTTGTAGAAGGCTTCTCGGTTAATTAGAGGGTTTGATTGACTCAATTTTTTTAAAAAACTTATTTTTTATTTTAAGGAAAAAGACTTTTACCTTATTTGAAAGATCGAAAACAAAATCGGTAAATTAATGGTTATTTAGGTCCTATTTAGTATTCATTTTATTTTTTATTTTTGTTTTTTAAAATTAAACTTATGACACTATTTTCACCTCTAAATTTATCTACTTTTCACCAATGATTTAAAAAGTAAGCCTAAATTTAAGAACTAAAAAAAATAGGTTTCAAAAAATTGATTTTGTTTTTGAAATTTGGTTAAGAATTCAACCATTGTAGTTAAAAAAGATGTACATCATTGTAAGATGTAGATGAAATAGGCTTATTTTTCAAAAATAAAAACAAAAAATTAAATAGTTACCCAATGGAGCCATAATTAATCCAATATTTTTAAACTACTAAGTAAATATTGATTGTCATGACTAGTTTTTTTTTTTTCGATTTTATCTGCCATTTTTACTTGCAGGGTATTTTGGTTATTTCATATTTATTAAATAGTAAACCTGAAAATCACTTTGCCATTTATTTAATTTCAATTTTTTTTTGTCATTTTTCAAAATGAAACCTCCAATTTTACTATTCCTCAACCCTAATTTAAATAAAAAATTTTAAGGTATTTTTTTTATTGATTTTATAAAATCAATTCTAAAGCTCAAAAGCATTTAAATTGGAAAAATACCATTATGATACTAGATTTTGAATTTTGTTTCCATTTGTTCTAGTTTTGTATTTGGTTTCATTTGAGTACTAGGTTTCAAAATATTACAATTTTATCCTTGAAATTTAAATTTTGTTTCAATTTGGTTTCCTATTTCAAGATTTACACTTTTAACTTTATTATCATTACATATATTCACTTTCAATCATTGGTATGTTAACATCTATTAATTAATTTAAAATAGTAGCGAAGGGAAACTTTAAATATAATTTTAATAGTAAAGAAAATGAATGAAACTTAATTAATTAGAATGCTTTTTAAATCTTTCAAATTAGTTAATAGACATTAACTCTAAAGATAAAAATTGGGTATTCAGTGAAAATGAGGCTAAAAGTGTAGATAATGAAGCTAAGGGACCAAATTGAAATAAAACTCAAATTTCAAATATAAAATTGTAACATTTTAAAACCTATGGACTAAATTGAAAATAAACTCAAAAGTTAAAAATTAAGATCCTTTCTTTATAACCATTTCATTTTTTGTTTTTGTTTTTGATAATTAAACCTATTTTATCCACATTTCTTATAATAATTTGTATCTTTCTTAACTACAATGGTTGAATTCTTAGCCAAATTTCAGAAACAAAAACAATATTTTGAAAGCTATTTTTTTCAGTTCATAATTTTTTAAACAATTGGTGAAAAGTAGATGACAAAGGAAGAAATTTAGAAATAGAATCAATGTCTATAGGCTTAATTTTTTAAAAACAAAAACAAAAAAACAAAACGGTTACCAAATGGGACGTAAATATTCAACATTTCAAAACTTAATGACCAAATAGAAACTAAACCTAAAATTTAACAACTAAAAATGTATTTTTTTTTCTTCCAAAATATAGTTATTCCTAAGGACAATGAGAAAATATCACATAATTAGAGAGGATGAAAAATCACTAATATCATTGAAAATTATAACTATTTATTTGATTCAAGAATTTCTTTTCACTAATATTATTGAGAATTAAAACTATTTATTTGATTCAAGAATTTCTCTCCAACATTATATAAATATATATATATACATTTTTTTCAAACGCCCTCCGATCTTATGTTAATCTCACTTAGAGGAATCATATACACATTAAAATTATGCATTAATGGATTTCATTAGGGCTTAATATTCTCTTTAATGAAATCGTCGTAAAACATCACTTAATTGAAAAACGAATATGTTAGGCATGTTTGGTAATCATTTTATTTTTTGTTTTTGTTTTTTTAAAATTAATCTTATAGATACTATTTCAACTTCTAAATTTATTCCTTTATTATTTACTTTTTATCAATAATTTAAAAAACAAACCAAATTTTGAAAATTAAAAAGAAATAACTTTCAAAATGTTATTTTGATTTTTAAAATTAAGTTAAGAATTCAACTTTTGTACTCACAAAAGATGCAAATCATTATAGAAAAATGTTGATAAAATAAACTTAAATTTCAAAAAAAAAAAATCAAAAATCAAAACATTATCACACGAAATTTTAATAATTAAGAAATGCATGTTGAAATATCTCGAATACCTATACTAAATAAATTTTAAAAAAATGTTATGTGCGGCAACCCGCACAAGCCATTTTTTCAGTTTAACTTGGTGGCACAATATAATTGTGACACGTTTCAAGCTTTTTTTCTTTGCTTTTTAAATATAAAATTATAATTTTGTGTGAAATCAGAGTTAGCCGTTTCACGTTTGTCTATGGCCGGTTTTTGAAGTTTTTCTTTTAATTTTTTAATTTTATTTATTTATACTTTCCCCTTTTCCCTTTTTTATTCGATGTGTGTGTTTTTTATGGGTTGTTTTTAAATATAGACAAATAAATGAAAATATTTATAAAATATAGCAAAATTTTAGAATTATCAATTATAGACTATCAATATCTATCAATGACATTGTTATATTAGTGTCTATCAACGTCTATCATTTATAGTTCCAAAATTTTGTTATATTTATAAATATTTTTAGCAGTTTTACTATTTGAAATAATTTTTCTTTTTTTAATTCTCAATTCTCTTTCAAATTTTTAATTTATGAGATCAAATCAGAACTACTTCCATCAATTGTTCACCTAATTGTACATGTAATTGCACTTAATTATACATGCAAGTAAATAGAAGATTTAAATTTGATTGGAGATAATGTAGTAGAAGTAGATGAAATTAAAAGAAAAATTACAACCAATTATTCTCATAATCAATTGAAAGATCTACTTGAAAATAATAAATATACATAAAATGTGAATTCGAACAAATTTTCTTCATCAAATCACATCGTATCCCTTGTATGATTGCGGGTCACACAACAAACTACATCTATACTTATGAATTTCAAAGTAAATACATTTAGGCTATAATTTGTAACTATTTGATTTTTTTGGTTTTAGTTTCTGAAAATTAAACTTATAATTACTCTTCTGCCTGTAAGTTTCTTTACGTTGTTATCTACTTTCTACCTATGTTTTCAAAAATTAAGTCAAGTTCTGAAAATTAAAAAAAAGTAGTTATTAAAAAAATATTTTAATTTTTTAAAATTTATTTAAGAATTCAACTCTTCTACTAAAAATCACGATAAGAATTTGAGAGAAAACAAACATAATTTAAACAAATTTTAAACCAAATGGTTAAAAAAAGAGACCTTAATTATTCTAATGATTATTTTTCAAATTCATCATTCTTCATTTTCTTCATTTTCAATGGACTATCTACAAATATAAGCCTAAATAAATAAGCTTAATTACACAATTGACTAATTTTTCTTTTTCTTTTTTCCTTTTATATAAATAGTCTAATGACTATTATTTTATACAAAAGTCTAGTTCGGTTTACTTTTTTCAACCCTCCTTAATATAACCTAAAAGATGCATGTAAGAGAAGTTTCTCACCGTTATGAACTTTCCAAAGCCATCTTATTTTCAAACCTATCCAAGTAAGGAAAGTTTCTCAAAAAATTTGAAGATTTGTTCCCCTCTTAAATGAAAGCAAGAATTGACATGAAGTTTTGTAGAAGAAAGCTAGGTATATTTGACATATGCAACACAATATAGTCAATATATATTTGTATTTTTTAGAAATAAACTAGGGTATATATTGGATAAGTGTATGAACAAGATAATTGGTTTAATATGCCGTCTTATCTAGCAAACAATATATGCAATGCATATTTATATTTTTAATAGATTTTTAAATACACCAAAAAATAAATCACGGTAAATGGAATGTATATTTTATTTACATATTTTCTAGTACATTTGACATTTATTTGAAATCTCAACAGAGAGGCGATCGATTTTCAGATAGAAATATTAAAGAAAATAAACAAAATCTCATAAAATAAATAAAACATTAATTTGAAATATTCCGCATTAAATTATAAAGTCAAATTTTGAAAATGGTGTTAATAAAAAAAAGAATTAAATATTTAAACAAATTTGGAATAATGAAGAAAAGATTAAATTGGTCTAAAATTTAAACTAAAGCTTTTAACGAAATAATTCAAAATTTAGGACATTTATGAAATATACGTAGAAAAGATTTCTCGTATAAAAATTTATATTAGAAACTAACCATTTTGTTTGGGCTTGTAAAATCATCAATCATACACCAATTGGAACATGATGAACCCTTGAAATTGACTTAATAGAATCACAACTAATTCCAACCTTACATGTCTTAATAACTTTTATATATTATGCTTTTATATATTCGTGTATTATGATTATAATTGTATAAGGTATATATCATATCCCACCATATAAAGCAACCGCCCAAGATCACAAAAAAACAGAGCTCCTTAAGTCAACGAAAAATATTATATATATAATATGAAAATACAAATACCCCTAATTAATCATAATCTAACACCTGACCACATATGCACTAATGAAGACTAAAATCAAAGGCGTATTACTCAAGAGATCCGATGGCTTCCTTGCATGGCTTAGACCTTAAGCATGGGAAGCTCACTTTTAAAAGTTAAAAAAATATATTTCTTAATAATTAAGTTAAATTATAAGTTTGTTGATGTGTGAAACTAGTCAACAGACAGAGTTGCTATGGATCGACTTCATATGACCTGGAAATTGAGAACTTCGTATTGGTGTGGTAAGGGTGTGTGAAAACTGATAAATCGAATCGAATCGGACCGATCGATTTGGTTCAATTTTGCATATAAAAACTGGCTCTTCTACTTAAGAGCTGAGAAAATCAAGTGATTTGGGTCACTCCTCGGTTCACTAACTTTAAAAATTGAAAAAAACCGAACCGAATATATAATATTATATCAAGTTATTAGCCTAGCCCAATTCTGAATTCTAAGGCCCATTATTATTATAGGTTTTAAAAATAAAACCCTATTACATGTAAGGTTTGAATATATTTTTATTCTTCTATTTTTCCTCAATTTTTTTAGATTTCATTATGAGGGTTCCATTTTTCTTTCTATTTTTCTACTTTTCTTCTATGTTGTTTAGTGGGTAAAGTGGAATGGTTTTTCTTTCTATCTTATCTGTTCTGGAAAAAAGATTGAAAAATCCAGTTGAAATTGAACCAAATAAATCCAAGCTGGAGATGGACAGTTCAGTTTAAAATTTAAAACCGAAACAATTTCGATTTTTGTGGCTCAACAATATCAAGAACATGGATAAAAATCGGATTGAACCGAACCTGTACACTTCTATGTTGTGTGTGGTGTTTTGTCCAACACACTTTGATACTTAAGTTAGTATCGAGCCTAAAGTGATATCGAGTTGACATAGCACTTAAACTAGAGAATGGACTCCAATATTTATACTTATGCCCTATGACATCTTGTCAAACCTTTACAATAGGTGAGTAGTATCAGGGAGGGAAATTCTAGGATTCTCAGCTTTTCCTAATAGTTTGCTCGAGATTATATTTTGTAATTGGATAGTCGGATTGGAACCTTGCTTGATTGAATATATTGAATAAGAAAATTCTGTAATAACCTGAATAACTCTTTTACTGTCTAAAGTGCAAACACCTAAAAGTTTTAAATTTAAACATATTAAAAATTGACTCTTAAACCATAAAACGAATCATGTGAGGAAGTGTTAGTTTAGTTCCCTAGGCATGGCCACAGATTCTTTCTATCATTCTGTTCTTGCCTTTACTTGAAAAACATGTCATAAGAAAGGATGAGTATAAAAATACTCAGTAAGTGACACCACTAATAGGGTCAGGCTATGCAGTTACATACATTGATGATCATTTAACTCATGGGACCTATATTCAATATCATAACATGGATGGACATCTAGGTGAGCTTGTTAACTCTTTCAAACATAGGCATAAATGTATATAACATAGACATAGGTAGTAAACCTGAAGGTACACAAACATAGATAGTGATTCTAGAGGAACACAACATAGGCATATGCATAGGTAGTGAACCCAAAGGTACACAACGCACAAGTAATGATCCTGGAGGTGTTGGGGTTGATGCCCTAAATCTCGTAGGGTCTTATAGTTTGTAATTGTATTGTATAAACTTTTGATTTATATAATAAAATGTGTGATGTTTTATTTCCAAATTAGTTGTATTAACCACAAACCAATAAACTAACATCCAAGGTTATCTTGTAGCTTAAATATATATGTAGAGATATACGAGTGGATCATGTTTAAGTGATAACCTAAATAGTCTGTAGTAGATGGATAAGGCTAGATACCTTATCCTGATAACACTACGAGTACGACCCATTTTGTAGATGTTACAATTATTGTAAAGTACTACAAATGATCTGATCCTGATCATACATGTGGAAACATGTGAGCGGGGATATTTTATATAAAGAAGTTTGTATAAGATTGGACCACGAAATGTTTAGTCTCATTATGTAATGTTGTTCATAATATAGACTTATATTTCATTAGGATGACCATAAGTAACATGACCTGAATCCTAAGTGAGTTGTGAACTCCTGCCTATTAAGGCGGTCCTTTGATTTGTATGGGTGAGAGTGGCTAGATTGCCGACTCAACACATTTTCAGGATTCGTCTGATTGGGGAGCTAGGAACACAGATACACAAGAGGAAATACAATCATTCACTAATATTGGGACAAATAGATAAATTTATCTCTTAAGGGCTGATTTTGGGGCTTGAACAATGTAGCGCTACACCCTCTCTTGGCCCGAGAGGGATTTGATCATAGTTGGACTATGGTTTATTGTTCATTAGAAAAATCAGTGGTACTTAAAGAGTTAGATGTAACTACAGGAGCAAAACGGTAATTTTGGCCCAGTTGTACTTACGAGCAATTTATGAAGGGTCATTGTACTATTGATTGGTTATATCCAATTGACACAGAAATATATCTGTAGTGTGAGAGTGCAGCTGGCGATCTTTAGTGGAGTGTCTGTTAGTTAATGCATGGTGAACAATTCAATTAAAGAGTTTAATTAATTATTCATGTACCGTTAGAGCTTCAAGCTACAAGTCCTGGTAGCTCAACGGGAATTAATGAGAATCAATTTTTGGATTAATTTGAATTATTCAAATTAATTGAGGGAATTAATTAATGATATGTGGTATAATTAATTCTAATTGATATAATTACTATAATATATTTGATATATTACAATATAAAAATTTGAGAGAAAATATATATTTGAATATGATTCAAATATTAATTGTATGAATTGGATTCATATGATTAAATTTAATATAAATGTGATTTATATTAAAAGCCATTTGTGAGAGAAAGAAAAATATAGGTTATATTGTATATGATACAATACTAAAACTATAGGTTATATGTTATATTTGATATAACATATAGGTTAATATATGTTATATGATAAGATAGTTATCATATGAATATATATTAAATTATTTATTAAATAAATTAATTATTTTTTGAATGTTTTTTTTTTTGGAGGGAGTTATAACTCCCTCCCCCTCCCCTTCCATCCCATGTTCTTTCTCTCAACATCCTATAGTGGAATCAGTTTTTTTTTTTTTTTTTTTAACGTCTTTTTCTTCCTGTGTGATGGAATGATATAGATATAGAAGAGAAATTACATGTCTTCCTCTCCAATTCTATCTAAAATGAATTCTCTCTCAATCCAAAATAACAAGAGCCCCACATCTTCCTGGATTCTCACCCAGAGAATACCAAGGTTTCTTTCACGGTGGTTCCATTTGAAGTTTGAGGGATTTGTTCAATTGAAGAATCATTCTTCAAAGGTAAGGGTTTTGAACCCATTTTATTTTTACTATAAATTGTTAAAAGTATGTTGTAGTATTTGTTAAATGCATAATTTTTGTTCTATTCTCTGTAAATGTTATGTTCTATGAAAATTTTGGAAAATTGGGATGATCCATATTTTCTACTCAAGAACCCTAACGGGTTCCTTCAATTGGTATCAAAGCCAGGTTTTGATCCAATTTTTCCTAATTTTCACAATGTTTTTTTTACAATGTTGGTGGTATTTCATTCTATTTATTCTTTTGATGAATGATTTGCATTTAATGGATGGTTTTGGGATTAGATGTCTTAGATTCGTTGTTTGTTTTATAAATTTGGTTTTGTAAAGGCCCATGTTTTTTAGGCATAATTCGCTATCGAGTCTCTACTATTTGTCCTTGAGTCGTTCGTGTTGGTTTCTACTTGGATTCTGGAGAAAAGAAGGCAAAAAACGGTGGAGTTTCAAAGATGTTTGAAACTGTATAGTGGGCGACTGTATAGTAGCATCGTGACACTGCGCCCTAGCATCATGATGTTGCGATGCGGCGAAGAAGGAAAACTTCATAGCGTCATAACGCTAGGGCACTGTATCGCGACATCTGAGATGGAGTTTTCACGTGGTTCAGCTCCGGTTCAACTCCGGTTCATGTGTTGTTCGAGGTCTGTTAGTCCGGTTCGATTCGTGGGTTCTCTAGTTTGGTAGTTTTGGGTTCATCTGGACCGGTTCCTGGTCTAATTCGAGCGGTTCAAGGCTCGATTCACCTGTTTTGAATTGGATGGATATTTCTTTTTTGTAATAGTTAGATTTAGTTTTCTTTTTAGATGTCCAATCCGGTCCATTAATTGCTTTTATATTATACATGTGATGTATGATTCGTTTTATTATTATATACCATACAGTATGTCATATAGTATAAAATTCCACCATAGGTTATACATTTATTTTCATGCATCATTTCTATTATAAGTGTTAAAATATAGGTAGATTCATGATTTAATTAATATAGCATGCTCATGCCTCATATAGTATAAATGTTATAATATATACATACATGCATTAATAGCATATCCATGCATCATTTATAATATATGATTCAATGAATGTATGGATGTATGCTATAGTATGTTTCATTATCTTATTATATAAATGTTATATATGTTAGTAATAAAATGAATTTGCATGAAGCATGACACTATCTTAGATAATTTATAAATGTTATAATTTATTAAATTATGTCAAAGCATGCAATGTATGATTTTAATTTATTTCATTTGTTTATAATTGTTATAACAAAATGAAATTAGAAATTAAATCAATAATTTAGAACTACATGCAAATCTTAGGTTAAAATCATTTTTTAAAATTGTTTTAAAACATGATTTAGATAGACCTAAAATCACATTTCTAATAAGATTAAAATTTCTAATAAGCTTGATTCTTAATAAAAGATTAACTTTATAACAAATGTATCTATAAGGGACCTTTTGTCTAAGGCGAATTCTGTCTAGGCTGGGGTATTTAAGTTGACGAAAATGTAACACCCCTACTTGAAAACTTACCTGAAAATGTGAATTAGATAGATTTGTTTCATTCATGCAAGTTTGATTAAAGTTTATTAAAGAGTTTAACAGACCTTAATAAAAAAAATTGTTTAACTATGCAAAGGCAAGTGTTGTTTTTGGGCAAATTAAACATTCACTTAGTTAAAATTAGTAGTTAGATTTTTCTAAGTTAATTAACCCTAGGTAAAACGCTCAGTCGGAGGAAAATGGGGTATATGATACTTCATTTTATCCTCTTCACATTTCTCCCTTAAAAGTTCACATCTCCAACGATCTGATATTAATTGGGTATATGATACATTCGTTAACTACCGGGACACTCCATTAAAGCCTAGTAGTTGTACTCTCTTCACTGTAGATATATTTCTATCCACTTGATTTAACCATGATCAGTAAGTCGATCCTTCACAGATTACTCATACTTACAACTGGGTCAAAATTACCGTTTTACCCCTGTAATACATCTTGTTCCTTAAGTCTCTACCGATCCACTAATGAACAATTGGTTTATAGTCCTACCAATAAACCCTTGTCCCTCTCAATCATAGAGAGAATGAAGCCCCTTGTTCAAGACTAGGAGTCAATACTTAAGGGATTAATTGCGATGTTGAGCCACTCTCTCCCATGTAGATTAAAGGATAATTCCAAATAAACAAGAGTGTGTAATTAGCTCCGGATTAAGATCGAGTTACCTTAGGTCATTGAAATGAAACAGTAAGTTTCAATGTAAACAATGTTATAAAGAAAAGTGATTATTTCATGGTCCGGTCTCATGCAAACATCTTTTGCATAGGATGCCCCCACTCGCATGTCTCTACATGAATGATTCAGGATCACGTTATTTGTCTTAAATACAAAGTAGGCCACATCAATAATGTTTCCAGGATAAGGTACCTAACCTTATCCCTACACTTATAGACTGTTTTGGCTATATACTCAAACTTGATCCATTTTTATGTCTCCATATAAAGTTCAAGTATTCATGTTATAGCCAGGAGTTCATTAGTTTATTGGATTTAGGCTTTAACAAGTGCAATTTACATATTCAACAACAACTTTACTAAATATACCTCAATAATATCTTTATTACAAAATATATGTTTAATGTTTACAAATTGCGAGTTTTAGAACATACAACCCAACATGTTTTTCACATATATCAATATCAACTATCCCTCTGTAATGTGTATATGAGAGAGATGAGGGGAGTTATTTCCATAACTCTCTTCACCACTTAAAATAACTCCCAGGAGTTATTTTACTTATAATTATATTCAATATAATAAAATAATATAATTAAATTAAACTATATATTATATCTCATATAACATATAACCTATAGTTTATATTATATCATATATAATGTAAACTTTATATTCTCTCATATAACTTATAGTTTTAATATGAATCATATTTATATTAACTTTAACCTATAGTTTCTTATATGAATATCATTCATATAACTAATATTTGAATCATATTCAAATATTTATCTCTTTCATTAAACTTTATAATATAATGTATCCACATACATTATGTTAATTGCATCTCATACAATTAATTCCTTTTAATTAATTTGAACAATTCAAATTAATAAAAAATTAATTGATTCACATTAAATTCATATTGAGCTAGCAAGGGGACCTTATGGACCTACAGATTAGATGCTCCAATGATACGAGATTAATTAATTAAACTCTTTAATTAAATTAATCAACATTCATTAACTGTTGATCACTCTATTAAAGACCAATAGTTACACTCTTTGCACTGTAGATATATTTATATGTCTATTGGATATAACCAACCAATAGTAAGTTGACCTTTTACAAATTACTCGTAACTACAATTGGATCAAAATTATCGTTCTAGCCCTACAGTTATGTCTAACTCCTTAAGTACCACTGATCCCTTTAATGAACAATTAGAGTCATAGTCCAACTATAACTAGACCCCTCTCTAGTCAGTGAGAGGGTGAGGTACCTCATCGTGCAAGACTAGGAATCAACCCTTAAGGGAGTAATTTATCTACTTACCCTAACAACGAGAAGAAATGAATTTCATCTTGCATAGTTGTATTCTCAGCTCCCCATTCAAACAAATCCTCAAAATGGTAGACATACTGAGTCAGTGAATCTAGCCACTCTCACTCATACTGATTAAAGGACTACCCTTATAGGAAGGAGTTCACAACACACTCAAGATTAAGGTCAAGTCACCTATGTTCATCCTAGTGAAATGTAAGTATCTTCAAGTAACGATGTTATAAAGAGAGACTAATCATTTTATGGTTCGGTCTTTCTCCACAAGAACGATCAGGATCAGATTATTTATAATAGTTTATAATAATTGTAACAATTACAAAGTGGGTTGTATCTGTAGTGTCACAAGGATAAGGTACTCAACCTTATCCCTCTACTACAAACCATTCAAGTTATTACTTAAATATGATCCACTTGTTTGTCACCACATACATGTTTAAGTTACATTAAATAACCTAGGAACTTAATTTATCGGTTTTGGATTAATGCAGACTAAATTTCAAATGAAATGACACTTCATTTTATTAAATAAATAATTCGTTGTACAAATGATTTACAAACTACGATACCACGAGATTTAGGACATCAATCTCAACAATCTCCCATTTGTCCTAAAGCTAGTGGAGTGTATAAATACAAAGTATAAAACAAGTACATTATATAAAACAATAAACTAGGGCATACATTACGCACCTAGTAACATTTCCCATTTGTCCCATACTAGATGATGCATGTCTCGTAGAGTGAGAATCTCCAGGTGATCCTTGAATACTTTAGCCGTGAGAGCCTTTGTAAATTGATCGATAACATTGTGCTCCAAAGCGATCTTCATGACGATCATGTCCTCTCGATGCACAATCTCCTGGATGAGATGATATTTGCACTCAATGTGCTTCCCTTTCTTGTGGATTTTAGGCTCCATAGAATGGGCCACAACACCACTATTATCACAATAAGAGGTGATGGGCTTTGAAATTTCAAGAACAACTTCCAAATCTGTAAAAACATTTCTGAGTCATATAGCCTTCTTAGCACTTCAGAAAGCGCTATATACTCTAACTCCATGGTCAAGTCAGCAATGCAACCTTGCTTTATGCTTCTCTTGACTATTGCTTCTCCATTAAGAATGAATAATAATCCCAATGTGGATTTTCTAGAATTCCTCTCAGTCTGAAAAACAGAGTCAGTGTATCCTGTAAGGATTAAATCCTTAGCTTCATACACAAGCATGTAGTCCCTCATTCTCTGAAGATACTTGAGGATGGTTTTAACTGATGTCCAATGATCTAATCCTGGATTAGACTGATATCTACTGACAATCCCCACTGAATAGCAAATTTCAAGTCTAACACATAACATTGCATACATAAGGCTGCCAACAGTCGATGTATAAGAGATTCGTCTCATTTCCTCAGCTTCTTGAGGTGCCTTAGGATATTGTTCCTCAGACAACACAATTCCATGCCTGAAAGATAATAAACTCTTTTTGGAATTGTGCATCGAATACTTGACAAGCATTTTGTCAATATAAGATGCCTAAACAAGGCTAGCATTTTATTCTTACGATCTCTAATGATTTAGATCCCTAGAAAAAACTACACCTCTCCCAAATCTTTTATTTGGAATTGGGTTGCAAACTGCTGTTTAACATCTATCAGTGGACCTACATCTTCCTAATGAATAGGATAACGTCCACATACAACACTAAGAAAGCTACTGTATTGTTGATGATTTCTTGTAGACACAAGGCTCATCAATATTTTGGTCAAAGTCATAAGATTCGATCGCAGTATCAAATCTTATATTCCAAGATTGAGATGCATGTTTCAATCCATAAATGGATCAATTACGCTTGCAAACAATTTGCACTTGACCTTGTTTAATGAATTCTTCTAGTTTTTGTATATAGATGGTCTCCTCAAGATTACCATTCAAAACAATAGTCTTGATGTCCATTTGTCATATCTTATAGTCATAATATGTGGCAATGGACAAGATAATACATATAGACTTCAACATAGCAACAGGTGAGAAAGTTTCTTCATAGTCCACTCTCTCAACCTGGGTATAACATTTTGCCACCAGTCTAACCTTAAAGGTCTTTACCTTCCCATCAACACCTCTTTTTCTCTTGTAGATCCATTTGCAATCTATAGATTTTACCTCATCAATTTGATATACAAGATCCTAGACTGAATTGAAGTACATAGGCTCCATTTCGAGATCCATACCTTTAACTCATTCATCTTTGTCCACATCATCCATTTCCTATTTGTAAGACAATCAATCCTCAATTTCGTAATCTAATATGACGTTCAGGGTTTCTGTTAAACCTATATAACAAGTAGATGGGTTCATAACCCTTCCCCTCAACTGTTGAGGTGGATGTGCTTGACTAGATGAACCGACATCAATAACTCTTGTTGAAGTTTCAGTAGTTTCATTGGAAAGCTCACTTAACACAATTTTACCGCAGGCTTATGCTCTCTGATGTGGTTCTCTTCTAAAAAATGTTGCACTTATCAATACAAATACTTTATTTCTTTAGGATCATAGAAGTAACCATTCCTCGTTCCCTTGAGGTAGTCTACAAATAGGCATAATTTTGAATGAGGTTCCAATTTCTTAGGATTTGCCTCAAGCTCATGTGTTGTGTAATCTCAAATCCTAAAGTGGTGTAAACTACCTTTACGATCATTCCATAATTCCAAAGGTGTTTCAAAAACACTCTCAAATGAAACATAGTTCAAAATATAAGTTGCATTGATCACTGGATAACCCCAAAATGAATCATGTAGATGAGCATAACTCATCATAGACCAAACCATGTCCAACAATGCTCTATTTCTCCTTTCTGATACACCATTCTACTGAGGTATACCAGGTGGCAAGAGTTGGGATGCGATTTCATGTTTTATCAAATAGTCTTGGAATCTTAAATCCATATACTTTCCACCTCGATTTATTCAAAGTGTCTTAATAGCTTTACCTAATGAATTCTCAATCTCAGCCTTATACTCTTTGAACTTTTCAAGAGCTTCAGACCTATGTTGTATTAGGTAAATATATCCATATTTAGAATAATCATCTATGAAAGAGATGAAATATTCAAACCGTCCTCTTGCCTTAACATTCATAAGGCCACAGAGGTCTTAACATACAAGTTCCAAAGGTTCTTTGGCTCTATGAATTTTTCCAGTAAAAGGTCTTCTTGTCATTTTGCCTTCAAGGCATATCTCACATACTGGAAAAGAGTTTTCTTCTAACTCACATAGAAGTCGAAACTTAACTAATCTTTCAATGCTATTGAGATTTATGTCACCTAATCTTAGATGCCAAAGATGGGTATGTTTTTTAGGAGAAATCTTTTGTCTTTTACGTTGAGTTGTTGTAGTTTTGAACATTTCAGTATTTAGAAATGCCTTAGTTGCTAACATCCTTAGCATTTATAGATTACTTTCTAAGTTTGCAGAACATATTTGATTGTAAATAAAAAGTTTATCTACATTAAAATTAAGTGAATAATGTTGTTCAAGCAAAAAATTTACAGAAATCAAGTTTCTCTTCAAATCAAGAACTATATAAACAATGTTCAACAATAAAAATGATTTTTGTAAGAGTAATCTAAGGTCTCCCACTACTACTACTGAGACGACTTGTCTAGTTTCAACATGCATAGTCATCTCGCCTGTCTTAAGCTGCTGCTAGGAACTAATTCCTAAAACGAAGAACAAACATGATTAATAACCCTAAATCGAGTATCCAGGTCGAATCATCATTCTCCATTAAATAGGTTTCTAAAACTAGTAAATCATATTTACCTTGTTTGGCCTTCTTTTTCTCTGCTAAATACTTGAGATAGTTCCGTTTCTAGTGTTCCTTTTGGTTGTAGTGGAAAATTTTTCCTTTAGCAACCTTGGCCTTCCTACCACTATGGGCCACAATAGGGATAGCTTTATTTCCTTGACCTTCCTTCTTCTTCTTTCTGATGTCAGATGAAGAAGGTATAGACTTTGTTCTAAAGGTCGAACCTCTGTGGAACTTCTTAGAGGAAGTGGCAACATTTTCCTCTCCCTTCTGTTCCTTGACTTTCATCAATCATTGGTAAATCTATAGTACATTAAGGAGGGTGGTCAGGTTGTAGTCAAGCTTATTCATAACAACGTTGCTACAGAACTGAAGAAAACTCTCTGGCAGAGTCTCCAAAATAAACCGTTGCTAACTTGACTGGCCTTATCAATGACGATCCCATTCATTTCAGCCACAAGTGAACCATCATATTGAGAACGTGTTTTCTAACAAATGTCTTTTCTTTCATAGTGCATTGAAAATGAATTTAATGCTGGGTTAAAATCCCAAGCGCAGCAAAAAAAATTTAGACCATTCTCAAATTTTAATAACAAATTAACAAAGGAAATAAAAATCTAGAAACCTTTACTCCCATTGACAACTTTGTAGGGCTTCACCAACTTTTTGGATCTACAATATTGATTCCTCTACAAATCACATGAGCACCACCAAAATGGTTTTACTAATAATGTCCTTAGGCTAGTGAGGTAGAAGGTGGTGGGATTTTTAGAGGAAATTTTTCTTTGGAAAAAAAATCTCAAAAAGACTAGAAGAAAAGAGAAAAAAAAATTCTTCGTATTTTTTCTTCTGTGATGCTTAGAGAACTACTTGGAGAGGAAGTTTGGAGAATATCTTTCTCCCACTTTCACATATCTCCCAAGGGGAGTTTGTTATAATTAATTTATGTATATTATTTATTTAATTAATAAATTAAATCAAATTTATTTTATTTAATTCAAATATCAATAAATTTATTTAATTTAAAAATAAATTAAATCAAAATTTAATTTATTAAAATAAAATCAAATAATTATTAATTAATCAAATTAATTAATAATAATTAAATATCTCATATTTAATTAAATGTGCATTTAGAATCATATTTTAATAAATCCCTCTCTCATAACCTATAGTTTTAATTTAATTAATTCAATTAAATCAAATTTAGTTAAATAATTAATTAATTTTCCAATTAATTAATCATTCAATTAAATATAACATAGATAATTTAACCTTATAATTGAATCATATTTAATTATTTTTCTCTCATATTACCTATAATTTTAATGTGCATCTAATGCACATTCATTTTAGCCTATAGTTTTAATATGATTTTTGTTCATAGTAAATTAATATTTGAACTCCTTCAAATATTTAATTCTCCTATAAATTATTTTGAATCAAATTCAAAATAAATTTATATTATAAAGTTTAATGAAATTATAAATTTTATATTATAACATATCACCATACATTATATTTTTTCCATTAGTAAATTTGAACATTTCAAATTTTTTTAATTACCTCAGTACCCTTTATGAGCTACCAATGGGACCTAATGAACCTAGAGATCAAAAGCTCCAACGATATGAGAATAATTGGCTAAACTCATTAACCATGGGTACACTCCACTATAGACATACAGTTGCACTATTCTTACTATAGATTTATTTTTGTGTCCACAGATATTGACCAATAATAGCAAGTTATTCCTTCACGAGTGTTCATAACACCAGTTGAGCCAAATTACCATTTTACCTTTGAGTTACCTCTACATTCTTAAGTACCAGTGCTCCTCTAGTGAACATCTTGTTTGTGGTGAAGAACTGTGAAGTCCAATGCGAAAGCAGAATTGGTCCCAATTTTCAAATATCGCAGTGAATTAAAATTACAGAGATCAACATTATGCATTTTATCATAATTTACAGCATGCATAGACTAAATACAAAGAAGAATTTAGGGTTAGTCACTCGTACTCTTGAATCCAAAAGAATCTTCACAAACTCCTCTCGATCAGTCATGAAATCTCCTTTTGATCACGAATAAAACAAGCAACCCAAAACCAATTTGGAATACCACCAAAACCCATACTCTCTGTAACATTTGGAATGAAGAAGAATATCATTCCCAACCTTCCATTCCCCACTTATCTGTTAAAAGAGAAACAAGGGGAGGGAGTTATGTAACTCCCTCCTCAATTAAATTCAAATAATAGGTAATTAAATTAAAACTATTTTAATTTAATCAATATTATATAATTATTTAATAATATATGATAACCACCTTATCATATAGTATATATTAAATTATATATTATATTGAATATAACACATAACCTATAGTTTTATTTTGTATCAAATACAATATAACCTACAGTTTGAATTCTGTTAATCATTTAGATATTTAATATAAATCAAATTTATATTAAATTTTGATTATATGAATCTAATCCATATAATTAAATATTTGAATCATATTCAAATACTTATTTTCACTCGAAATAAACTTTATATTATAATGTATCAAATACATTATATTAATTATATCATGTATAATTAATTTCCTAAATTAATTTGAATAATTCAAATTAACCCAAAATTAATTTGATTCTTAATTACCCTAGTTAAACTACTGAAGGGACCTTATGGAGCTGTAGATTGAAGCTCCAGTGGTAGTTGGATAATTAATTAAACTTCTTTAATTAAATTACCCAACTTCTATAAACTACCTATCACTCTACTAGACACTAACAACTGCACTCTTTGCACTACGGATATATTTATATGTTCATTGGATATAACCAATCAACAAGGTCATGACCTTTTACAATTTGCTCATAGTAACAGGTGGATCAAAATTATCGTTTGTCCTTGTAGTTACATCTAACTTCTTTAGTACCACTGATCCCTTTAATGAATAACAAGTCATAGTCCAACTATGACCAAACTTCTCTCGGGCAAAAAGAGGGTATGGCGCCAAATTGTTCAAGCCCTGGAATCAACTCTTGAGGTAGCAATTTATCTACTTATCCTGACATTAGGGAATGAATGAATTCCATCTTGTGTAGTCAGTGTTCCCAACTCCCTAATCATACGAGTCCCAAAAATGGTAGGTATATTGAGTCGACGAACTGGCCACTCTCACCTATACAAATCAAAAGACCACATTCATAGGAAGAAGTTTAAAACTCAATCGGGATTCATGTCATGTCACTTATGGTCATTTTGGTGAAATGTAAGTCTCTATTATTAACTGTGTTATATAATGAGACTATTATTTCGTGGTCCGGTCTTATACAAACCCTTTTGTATAAAATACCCCCGCTCACATGTCTCTACATGAATGATCAGGATCGGATCATTTGTACAACTTTACAACAATTGTAACATCTATAAAGCAGGTCATATTCGTAGTGTCACCAGGATAAGGTACCCAACCGTCTCCATCTACTACAGACCATTTAGGTTATCACTTAAATATGATCCACCTGCATGTCTCCGCATACATGTTTAAGTTACAAAAGATAACATTGGATGTTTGTTTATTAGTTTTGTGGGTTAATGCTATTAAATGTCACCTCATATTTTATTAAATAAATAAATTATTTGTACAATACAATTACAAACTATAGAACCCACAAGATTTAGGATATCAACCCCAAAATTTGGTCCAACCATCAAACAGAAACCCCTCTCAGGTTAGTGAGAAGGTAAGACCCTTTGTTCAAGTCCTAGAGACACCACTTAAGGGAATACTCATCTACTTACCCTTAAATTTGGGTAGGAGTAAATTTCATCTCGTGAAATTATGTTTTCAGCTCCCCACTCGGTCTTGTCCCAAAATGGTAGGCTTATTGAGTCAGTGAATTGGCTGTTCTCACCCATACAAATCAAAGACCAATCGTCTGGTCTTACGTAAACTCATTGCATAGGATACCTTCCACCCCCCCCCCCCCCCCCCCCCCCCCGGCCGCATGTCCCTTACACGAACGTGATGGATCATTGCATTTGTATCAAATACAAAGTGACTCATATCCATAGTGTTACTAGGATAAAGTACCCAACCTTATCCATATACTATAAACCCTTTAGATTGTATCTTGAATGTTGATCCCCGTATGTCTCCACATACAATTCAAGACTCAAACAACAGTCTAGGATGTTAGTTTATTGGATTAGGGTTATTTAGGCAAGATAGAAACAAGATAAGCAATAATTATTTATTTTAATAAACATTAATAACACTTTATTAATGATCGGTCAAATGTTACATTTATTATCTACAAGTTTTAGGGCATAAAACCCAACATTTAAGAGCGTCATGTTTGAGCTGTGAGGAAGGTTGTTCAAACATCTCTCACAATGATTCCATGATCTCGGCGTGCAGTGACCATGAATTCATGCTTCTTTGCCAAAACTTTAGACAAACTGGCAAGTACGTACGCTCTGGCCTTCTCATTTGCCTTTACCCATCTCTTGTAAGGATCCCGAACATTTTGGGTTGCGTTTTGAGCGAGTACTTGAGGACACTCCTCAAGTAGGACAATCCTCAAGTCATCAATGATTAGCATTTTGTGTTTTTCCAACTTGTATAGTTGTCGCCAATTAATTTATTCGCACTACGTAGGTTGATAGTAGCACTAGTCATTTTGAAGTTTGCTGAAACCATATAAGTTACTTGTATTAGTTATATGCATTACCCATTAAAAACCAATTAAAACAAGCAAAATTTTAATGTACTTTATGTGACATCTAATTTTGCAATGATGCTTCAGTGAGTTAGGATGAAAGCCACTATAAGGTGGATAGTCACTCCTCCACTAAATTGAAACATTCTCAACCAATCATTACACTAGAATAACTTTTATTCCTATAATGATTAGTCACCATTGTTCGGTTAAGAAATCATTAACTTTCTTAATAATTTCTCATAAGTGTAACCCTTAATTTTAGATTCTAGAGCTCCGCCTCAATGAGCCAATGGTAGAGAAAAATCAATTGAGACAAAAACTAAAGCAATCCTATCTATTACTGGAGTTTGAGTAAAATTTCATGCAAATATCTTCCTTAGGGGGACGTAAGTAAACGATGCTACGAGGCCGAGCATGAGACCTTACTGCAAACTAATGAAAGAGACCGTGGGATATGTTGACACACGTCCCTCTCCCATTTATTATAAACACTTTCTCTATTCACCTTGATATTGACCTATGTAGACACCTTCCTTAGAGGAAAATGGTGTCATGAGACTGAGCATAGATATTACGGTGTGAACATTTAAGGAGAACGTGAAAGGAAATTGATATATCATATACATCATTTTCCTCCCACTAAATGTTTTAAACCTTGGTTAGGTAAACCCGACTAACAAGTTATCTAAGTGTATTGTTAAATTGGCCCAATATAACTCTTATAGTTTAACAATATATGATTCTTGTTTATTGAACACTTTAATAAACCTAATCATGTATTGCATGCATATAAACTATTTGTCTAATTCACCTTCCATGTCGGTTTCAGGTAGGGGTGTTCCATTTCCATAAGCTTAAATACCCCAACTTTAGACATAACATTCCTTAGCCAAAGGTCCTTATAGGAAATTATTTTATAAAATTAATCTTTTATTATTTCCAATTCAATCCTATTAAAAAAAACAAAAGATTAACCTATTTCTAATCATATTAAAAATAAATCAACATAGGTCTAGGTCAATTAATTTTAAACCATTTAAAATTAATTTTAAACCATTCAACTCTTGATTATAGATTTTAATTATAATAATTAAACTTACAACACTTATAAATTAATAAAATAATCAAAACCTACAACCATGCACCTACTGACATTAATTAAATATAACACTTATATTTACTAAGTAATGTTATGTTCAATGCAATTCCATTTTCATTTATATAATATAACACTGATATTATAAACTAATTAAAAAAAATAACATATCTGTCATACATACCATATAATATAAGTCATACATACCATATAATATAAACTTTATACAATAGTATGATGCATGGACATGTTAAATATGCATGCAATCATATAAAATAACATTTATATTAAGTATGATGCATGAGTATGCTTATTATATCATGAAACTATATAATATAACAATTATATTAAATATGATACATGATAAAATGTTTATCCTATGGTGAGATTTAAACTATATGGCTTAAATTATGCAATATATAAAAATTAATCATACATCACATGTAAAATTAATTAAACAGCAAAATTGGACAAAAAATTGTCACTTCTAAGAATTAATTAAATTAATATAATAATTATATTAATTTAATTAATTAAAAATAAATAAATTACATAAAATATGAAAAAATAAGTAAATAACTATAGTTGCTCCACATCCACCTTAAACTCACGATCTCGAAGTCGCTGGACACGCGTGCGTGAATGCTTCGGAGCATAGCGATGCTTGCCTAAAGCGTAACTACACTGGTCTAGAATTGCTCCAGTGTAATTACGCTCGGTCGGAGCCTAAGAAAAAATCCCAGCGTAATTACACTCTGAAAGAGCGTTGCGACGCTTGCCCTTCTGTGCTATAACATACAGGGTAGCGTTGCAACGCTCTTCTGTCATGCTCTAGCTTAGAATGCAATTTCGTGCTTCATAACTGATTCGTTCTTGCTTCAGATTGCACCGATCTTCTCAATAACACTTGCATAACGATCGACATGGACTTATAGACTCGGTAACATGAATTAAATGCCCAAAAAATGGGCCTCTACAAATTTAAACAATTTAAAGCAGTAAATCTAAGTGTCAATTTTAAAAAACATTCAATTTTGCACACCACAATCACAAAGCAATACAAAACCCACCAATTCTCTTATTTTGATTTCCAAAAATAAATTAAGAGATACGATTTGACTCTAATACCAATTGAAGGAATGGAATTCCCGCAGCAAAAGCGAATGATCGCATTTGTGTTAATGAATTTGATTTTGGAATAACTTAAATAGAGAAGAATAAAACAGAGGATAAACACAACCTTGATCTAAGCATGCTTTCTACATACAGAGAGGAAAAGGAAAAAAAGAACAGTTACCTTTGAAGAAAAACGATCTTCACGTATTCCTGTCCTTGAATATCACAAACTTTTCTCCACTTCTGACATACTCTTCTTCAACGAACATAGCAACATTACGAGAACACTTGGACACCACCACTAAAGTATTTCTCACTATTCTCAAAGTGAGAAGTAAGGTAGAGTTGTGAGCTTGCCTGGTTAACGTTAATGAGGTAGAAAGGAATTTTGTAGAGAATTTTACACAAGAAAAAGAAGATATCTCACAGAGAAAAAAAAATCTCAATCTACTTTTTTCACGTATATCAATCTTAATTGTCCCTCTATAATGTGTATATGAGAGGGATGAGGGGAGTTATTTCTATAACTCCCTTCACCACGTAAAATAACTCCCAAGGGAGTTATTTTTACTTTTTTTTTTATATTAAATATAATTAAATAATATAATTCAAATAAACTATATATTATATCTCACATAATATATAACCTATAGTTTATATTATATCATATATAGTATAAACTTTATATTCTCTCATATAATCTATACTTTTAATATGAATCATAATTATAGTAATTTTAACCTATAGTTTTTATATGAATCTCATTCATATAATTAATGTTTGAATCATATTTAAATATTTATCTCTCTCATTAAACCCTTATTGAGTTAGCAAATAGACCTTATGGACCAACAGATTAGAAACTCCACTGATATGAGATTAATTAATTAAACTCTTTAAAATTAGATTAATTAACGTTTCTTAACTGTTGGTCGCTTCACTAAAGTTCGACAGCTGTACTATTCGCACAGTAGATATATTTTTGTGTCCATTGCAAATAACCAATCAACAGTAAGTTGACCCTTCACAAATTGCTCATACTACAATTGGGTCAAAGTTATCGTTTTACCCTTGTAGTTACATCTAACTCCTCAAGTACCACCGATCTTTCTAATGAACAATTAATCATAATCCAATTATAACTAGACACTCTCTGGCAGTGAGAGGTTAAGGCGTCTTATCGTTCAAGACTCGGAATCAACCTTTAAGGAAGCAATTTATCTACTTACCCTAACAACGGGAAGGAATGAATTCCATCTTATGTAGTCGTGTTCCCAGCTCCCCACTCATACGAATCCCCAAAATGGTAGACATATTGAATTGACAAATCTGGCCACTCTCACTCATACAGATCAAAAGACTACCCTCATAAGCGGGAGTTCACAACTCACATAAGATTAAGGTCAAGACATCTATGGTCATCCTAGTGAAATGTAAGTCTCTTCAAGTAACGTTGTTATAAATAGAGACTAATCATTTCGTGGTCCGGTCTTATACAAACTCTTTGTATAGAATACCCCTATTCACATGTCTCCACATGAATAATCAGGATTAGATTATTTGTAACACTTCACAAAAATTGTAACAAAAATGGGTCGTATCCATAGTGTCACCAAGATAAGGGATGCAACCTTATCCATCTATTACTGACCATTCAAGTTATTACTTAAACATGATCTACTTGTGTGTCACTACATAAATGTTTAAGCTGTTGGGGATGATGTCCTAAACTCTCGTGTCCTGTTGTTTGTAAACACAGTTTTGAACAAACGCTTGTGATGTATAATATATGATATTTTTTTCACTTTTATCTATGAATATTGGATATTTTATTTGCTTTACCACAAACCAATAAACTAAGATCCCTAGTGGTCATTTGTAACTTAAGCATGTATGTGGAGACATACAGGTAGATCATGCCTTAAGTGATAACCAAAATGGTCTGTAGTATATGGATATAGGAGGGAAACCTTATCCTGGTAACGTTACGGATGTGGCCCACTTTGTAGAATAGTTACAAACGTTGTGACTTGCTACAGATGGTCTGATCCTGATCATTCATGTGGAGACATACGAGTGGAGGGGTTCTATACAAAGGAGTTTGTATAAGACCGGACCACGAATTGTTATAGTCTCGTTATATAACGCCTGAGACTTCATTTCACTAGGATAACCATAGGTAAAATGACCTCAATCCTGAGTGAGTTTAGAACTCCTGTCTTTGAGGGCGGTCCTTTGATTTACATGGGTGCGAGTGACCAGATCTTCAACTCAAACTTACCACTTTAGGGATTCGTTTGATTTGAGAGCTGGGAACTCAACTACACAAGATGGAATTCATTCCTTCCCCGAAGCAGGGGTAAGTAGATAGATTTCTCCCTTGAGGTCTGATTTTGAGGCTTGAACTATGTGGCACCATACACCTTCTCGTTGCCCAAGAGGTGTCCACACATAGTAGGATTAAGTTTTATTGTTCATTAGAGGGATCAATGGTACTTAAGGAGTTAGATGTAATTATAGGGGCAAAACGATAAATTGGCCCAACTATACTTACGAGCATCTGTGAAAGGTTATTGTACTGTTGATTAGTTATATCTGATGGACATAGAAATATATCTATGGTGAGAAGGGTGCAGCTTTGGTCTTTAGTGGAATGCCTCGCAGTTAACAGATGGTGGATCTCATGGCTAAAGAGTTTAGTCAGCTATTCACGTACGGTTGGAGCTTCGAGCCATAGGTTCATAAGGTCCCCTTGGTAGCTTAATGGATTCAAGTTGAGAATCAGTTTTTGGGTCAGTTTGAAATGTCCAAATTGACAAGAGGGAGTTCGATTATATATAATATGATTGAACTGATTAATTATATATGATATGATTAACATTATGTATGAGATACATTAATTGGAGTAAAATGATATAAATATGATTTATATCTGTGGAGGAGAAAAAGACTATGGTTCATATGTTGCATTTGATTTGATATTAAACCATAGGTTAATGAATATAATATGTTTATATTTATTATTTATTTTTTGACAATTATGGGATAATTTCCTTGCTTTTTCTCCATAACCGAATGATAGTGGAAGGTTGCATTTAGTTTTTGTAACTGAAGGATAAAATGAAAATCGTTTTCATCTTGTAAAGAGATCGAACATTCGCGATGTATACTGCCTATCGCATAGCAAACTGAGAGCTACACGATAGCTCAACGTTTCTAAACGATCGTATACATGCACGAAGTTTACTAAACGATCGCATAGGATTTACTGTCTAGCTTTTTCCTGAACGATCGAGCTCTCGAGCTTTTACTAAACGATCGTCTATACGGTCGTGGTCCATTTACTAAACGATCGTATAGCTCTTCCTAAACGATCAAGCATTGTCTATACAATAGAAACTCGATATTCTCCCACTTGCTTGGTCGTGGTATACGATCTTCTTTTCCTCCTCTCTACCATATCCAACAGAGCCCACACCTCCTGGATTCTCACACCGAGAATACCGAGGGTTTTAAATGGTAGTGTCTGTGTTGCTATCAGGTTCGTATGGAGTCCAATCGTGGGTAGACGTTTTGGTGGACAATTTTCTTGGACATTCTCTGCGAGAGCGAGAGGAGCAGTCTTTGGACGAGATCGAGATTTTGGTGAAGAAGAGTTCTTCAACTGGTATGTTTTCATTCTCTTTGTTGTTTAAGTTTCAAAGCATGCCTGTAAATCGTTGTTAAATGCATGTCTATTCTGTTAGAGTGAATACGGTAATTCTGTCACAATGAGTTTGGAACAATCTCGCTTCCACTCAGAGGTACTCTTTGATAAGAGTTCCTTCAATTGGTATCAGAGACAAGTTCTGATATTCCAAATTCATTGATGCAAAGAATAGCATTTACTTTCTTGGTGGGTAAAAGTATGTATGCTCCCTGTTTAATCGTTAAATAGTTATTTAGATGTGGATTAATGATGTTTCTGGGATGAAGCCTCTGGTTATTTAAATTCTTTTACATTTGAAGTTAATTGTAAGACCCCTGCGTTTTGGGTGTATTAACTTGCTAAAGTCTGTAATTTCAAAGTGTTTTGAGTCTGTGAGTCGTTCGTGAAGAAGCTTCAAGGCAAGGAGTTATTGTTCTTCGAGGTTGAAGATGACCAAGCATTGGCCAGGTCGTGTAAACGATGGGGTACACGATCGTTGAGTATCGAATACTCGGGAGCAGGTTGACGCGCGTGCACTAGACGATCGTGTAGCTCAGCAAGCTTCATCGCTTAGTTCCAAACTACACGATCGCAGAGTAAATAATTTACTTATCGCTTGTTAAGTGATCGTCTAGACAATCGTGCTTCACAACAACGTCGTCGTCTAAACGATCGTTTATACTCGCAGATGTTTTGTCTTGTGCACTAAGCGATCGAGTACCTCCTACTTCATCGCATAGTTATTGGTACTTGATCGAAGAAAAATGATCGTATACCCAACCACGTTTACTAAACAATGGGGAGCTTCGCTCGGGCGCTTCAAGACCCGATTCGCCTATTAACCGGTTTGCTCGATGGAAAATGTAATAGATAGAGTTTTTATTTATGGTTTTGAGGCGGTTCATCCCGGTCCATTAATCTTTGTGAATGCACATAAGATGTATGTTTATTTATATGTCATATGGTATGCCATATAGAAGAAATCCCACCTTAGATTATGCATTGGTCATGCAACATCTCTTTATTATAGGTGTTATGATTTAGAGAAGTATGATTTAAATTACGTAAGAGCATGCTCATGCATCATATAATATAAGAGTTATATTTATGCATGCATAAAGCATAGACATGCATCATCTTTATATCATAAGTATTATAGTACAAGGGTGTATAGAAGCATGTTTGCTTGGTTCATTACTCGTATTTAAAAGTTATGTATAGTAATGAATGGACACTGCATGAAGCATGACACATAGGTTAAATTTATAAGCGTTATAAATACCTAGTTGTGTGGCAATGTATATGGTTTTAGTTGTTTCTTTTATAAAGGTTATAAGAAAATTAGAACTAAAATCTATAAGAAAGACATGCATGCGAATTTAGGTTTGAATCATGGTTTTAAAATGTGTTTTAAAACTTGGTGGAGATAGACCTAAGATCACGGTTCTAATGAGATTAGCAACCTTAGGCTTTAATCTTTTAATCAATTTAATAAGATTAAATTGACTTATAAAAGGTTAAAGTGTAGCAAATCTATCTATAAGAGACCTTTTGTCTAAGGCGGGTTTTGTCTAGGCTGGGGTATTTTAGGTGACGTAAACGGAATACCCTACGTGAGAACCTACCTGGAAAGGTGAATTAGATAGATTTGATGCATGCATGAAAATTGGAGGACAGTCCATTAAAGAGTTTAATGTGATTACTTGAACTTGTTTAATTTGGAGGTCGTTCGAGATCTCGAGGTGGAAAACTAAGACGAGATTGATGGACTTCAATGACGAAGATTGCTTCGAGTGTAGTTTTTCTTTATTCCCTTTACTTCTCTTTACAGTTTATGGATGTTGCACTGTATGAAATATGTTTGTAGCAATGATGTGTAGCTAAACATTCTAGTTCTAGGGTATTGATGAACTTATTTATAGATTTAAGTTAAATACCCTAATTTTATAGATGTTGTCTATGAAGCACAGATACTTCATGTGAGGTAAAGAATTAGTATCAGACACGTATCGGATACTGATACTTCCAGATACTTTTCAGAGACGTATCTGACACGCAATTTGACATATCTATACTTCCAGATACTTCCTAGATACGTATCTGACATGCGATTTGACATATCTGTTTCTATACGTACTTTTTTTTAAGAAAAAAGACAAGTAACTCATCTAATCTTTCCCAATCTAAAATTAGGCAACCTATTTAAAAAGCTCACTACTCGAGTCCAAAACTAAAAGGAAAAAGAAAAAATAACAGACCAAACCCTAGACTAGAATCATCCAATCTTCATCATCACATTTGAGTCCCCATCAAGTCCCTAAAATATAAACTATTTGGATATTTTCATCAATAAGTTCTTCGTTTATCTTCATACTTCTCCCTCTAATCTTCTTCTTTGCAATATGAGTCACTTTTCTATTGCATTTTATTAATTATTGTACTTCAACATCTTAGATGTTGCTTTTTTGTATTGTATTTCAGTGTTTGTATTCTATTTTGTGCTATTGTTATTAACTTGTATGCTAAATTTATTTATATCCTATATTTTTTTAAAGGAAAAAAATGTATCTTCAACGTATCAATATCCTCGTTTTTTTAGAAATATATATATTAAAAAAATATAAAAAAATGACGCATCCTTAGACGTATCTGTATCTTAGGTTTTTAGAAATTGACGAATCGTCGTATCCGACTGTATCTATATCGTGTAGTCATATCTGTGTCTGTGCTTCATAGGATGTTGTATTCTTGATTTTTTTCTTCATAATATTGTGTTTTACACATCGATTGTTCATAGATGTATGTTAGGTTGGATATTCAATTGAAAAGATTGCATGTTTAATCGAACCTATAATATTGGATCATTAGTTAATCTATCATGTGAATAGTTAAGTTGTTGATGAAATTTGATAATAACTATTCTTAATGTCATACATCTTAATTTGGTTTCATGAAATAAGTAACCAATTATGTTTGCATGAGAAAAGATTGCCATTGAAATGTAATAATCCAGATAATAGATTCTAGACTTAAACATATCATTGACACAATAATTCATAGGAATCTTTGCATGACTTAATGGAGTAATTAAGTAAATAAACACCCTTGAACACCTTTGTCTCTTGAATCTCAACCCCCATCTTTACCTTTTTCTCTAAATTCAAAATCATCATTACTAGACCGATCCTTAGATATAACACCCCACATTTTTTTTATTAATGAAATTTCAGTATTTTTTTATTATTTGAGTACATTTTTGGAATTATGGACTTCAAGTGTAATTGCGAGAAATTAATGGATGTGACGTTGAAATTATTCAATTTGGCAGTTAATGACAAGAATTAATTTTATTTTGGGAAAGAAAGAAAGTTAATAAAATAAAGTGGAATAAGGAAAATAATAAATTAAAGTTCATTTTATTTCCTTTTAAGTTTTAAGTTTTTTTTATTATTATTATTTTATAGAAACAAATGTTCCCTTCCCCATCTTCATCACGCCGTGCCCCCCTCGAAATTTTCCTTCCCGCCACCTTCAGCCCATCGCCCAGCCGCGCGATCTCCTCAGCCGCTCGTCCAGACCGCCGCCGCCCAAGCCCAGTAGCCGATCTCCATCACTGCTCGCTGCCGATCTCGACCAACCAGCCAGCTGCCTCGATCTCTTTCGCCACTCGTCCAGACCGCCGTCGGTCCGAGCTCGTCGCCCCGACCACGCTTGTAAGCCCTCTCATCTTCTACTCTTTCTTGGAATATTAGGAAGCACATGGTTGAGATTGAACTCGGGGACTTGAGATAAAGTTTGATGTGGATCTCTTGTTAGGATTTATAATTAAAAACAAAAAGATTTGGATTGACGTTTGTTTAATTTAGGAAGAGAAAATAAGGATTCGAGGAATAATTTGAGGGTAGTGAATCTATTTAAGCATGTAAATAAATTCGATGATGAATTTGGCATGTTCGGGACAGGTCAAAGTCAATTGTCAAAGTCAACGGTCAAATGGTCAAAATCAAAGTAAAAAAGTCAACATTTTAAAAAGTGGTGAAATTTTGGTAATTTCTAAGTTTTAAAGGTAAATTTGGCTTGTCTAAGACTTATTGGACATAAATGTACCGGAAATTAATGGAAATTAAGGGAAAATGATGAAAACCGAGAGGAAGAGGAAAAAAGAGAATTTGAGAGATTTTGGAAAAATTGAGGTACTTTCTATCGAAATTTTCAATTGGATGGCTTTGAGGTTAAGGGTTAATCATCTGGGCACGTGTTAAACCAAAAATTGAAGCTGGAAAACGAAGAGAAAAAGGGAATTATGAATTTTTTGAGTTTGGCCGACCGAAGAAGAGAAAAGAGTTATTTCCGAATTAGGGTCGTTCTTGTGAAGGAAAATTGGGCAAAATGAAAGAAAATTAAATAGAAAGTAAAGAAGAAGCTTGTAGAAGGCTTTATTTGAAGAAATTTTGCCAGAGAAGTAAGGAAAACGAAGAAAAACAGTGGCGCTAGAATTAACGTGAAAACAGAGGATGCTCGGGTTTTTAGCAAATTCATGGAGTTAAAGGCTAATTCGAAGCTCCAAATTTAAAGGTAAGTTACTTATAAGGTCCTTCTAGAGTTCTATGGTATTTTATTTGATCGTTATTGGCTGGAATTTCTTATTTTAAGTTCTGAAAATTCTGCATTTTCTTGCCGGAAAAACCAGGGAACCATGGAAAAATTGGTCGAATCCGAGAGTTCTAGGGCAATTCGGACGTCCAAACTTTGATGTAAGTTAATAAGAGGATGTGTAAAAGGTTTTTATAGGCTAATTAAGATTTAAATGGGCGGGAAATGATGAATTTAAGTCTGAAACGCTTACCGTAAAAACAGAGGCCAAATCTGGAAATTTATGGGCTGGAGGTTGAAGAAAGAGTTGACTTTGCTGTTTGACTTTCGTCTGTCATCTATTGTCCGTCATTAAAAGCTGGAAAATCAATTTTAGGTTAATTAAGGTGTTCTCAAACATAATTAGGGATCAAATTGGAATTTTTATGATACCTTAAACCTGAAATTAGAAGAAATTGGGATCCTAAGTCAACTATGAAGTTGATTAAGGGGTTAATTTGAAGTAAACTCTAATTAGGATTAATGAGGAAAATTAAGGAAAATTGGAATAGAATTGGTTTTTATTGAAGATTAATTTTAAGGTCCTAAGTTAATTTTAGAGCAATTGAAGGACCAAATTACAAATCAAACTCTACCTTGGATCAAATTAGGGATTTGGCAAAAGTTTAAGTGAAATTGATTATACTTGAAGATTAATTTTCAAATGATTGGATTATGATCATGTGGAGGATAACTAGAGGATTATCAATATAATTTTAGGATAAACGAGAGATAGAGAAACCGAAATTATGAGGAGAATCCGATTGACAGTGAGTGGTTTACTTTCGAATGTTTTGATATAGAAACTAATTATATTTTATAGTATGATATGATTTATGAAATGTGATGGCATGATCTGTTTTACTTGTTTCATATTTCAAAAATGTTTAGGTCATGATTTCTAAACTCTTGATGGTTTTATATAATTTTGATTTATCAAAATGTAGTTTGAAATGAGAGTTTACATACTTGTAATTTGTATGGTTTTTATGAAAAACCTCTTGATGGTGGAATCAAGGTTGTTAAATGGTTGTGGAAATGGTTTCAAACTACTAATTCTTGTACCCGAGAGATGGTTATTTTCCTATGCTACTTAAATATGTTTCAGTAGCATCGCTCAGGCGATCAGGGGGCTACTAGGGTCAGATGTGGCCAGAGTATACTGGGAAGTCCAGAGGAACCTGCGCTTATAGCGCCATCCAGACTATCAGGGGTTTACCACCGGGGTCAGATGTGGCCACATTATACCGGGGAGTCTAGAGTAACCTAGGCCTATGGTGTGTATCTATGCTTAGCCTTGAGGAAGCTATGCGTGCACATATGACCTTGTTATTTGGTTTACACTGCGGGGAGCATTCTTTGTCCAGAGTAACCCGCCGTTATAAACGAGTATTTAGGTACAGAGTTAGTGTGGTTTTCTGATGACACCTGAATGTTTTATAATGTGATTTATATGAAATATGATCATGTCATTGTCTGAATAATACGAGTTTGAGCTATTAATGAATCTTATATACGTTTCCAACAATTTATAGAATGTTTTTTTTATAATTCGTTGATGTTTGGAAAGAGAATTTATGTTTATACTAAATTACCACTCACTGGGCTTTAGCTCATGCTTTCCATGCTTTATGTTTTTCCCCACCCCCAGGTAGCGACAAGTTCCTAGTGCCTGTTGAGCCATCAAATGGCACTAGTGTTGTTAAACATCTGTTGTATTGTTTGTACATGTATTTGAGAGTATTCCAAAACAACTAGTATTTGTGAGTTACATGTCATGGGGGGGTTTGTTCAAAATAATCCTTACTATTGGTCTGTAAATCTCTTTAAACAGTATTGTGATTTAAACTAAATCAAATTCCTAAACTTTGTCAATGAACATAGATTATGTTAAGAGTTGGGACGTTAGATGTCATAGAGAGAAGTGATGTTTAACGTCTTCACGCTTCGTTCTAGGTTAAAAGGGAAATCTGGAACGGGGTGTGACAGCTTGGTATCAGAGCATGATTTTAGGAAACCTAAGGGTTTTGGGGCAAAAAGTCAGTATGAGTTAGAGTCGCATTAGTAAGTTGAATTGGTCTTTTCACTAAAGATGTGTGGTACATCATTGCATTGTACGAAACATGTATCATCATGGCGAACGACAAAGGCAAGCATCAGAAGGAAATGTAAGCGCTACTTGTAAACCTAGGGTGGAAAGAAGTGTTTGGTGGCGAAACTATGTACTTCCAGATTGAGATTGACCTAAAGGAAATCGATGGAGGGTCATTTAAATCAGGAAGGCACTGCAGGAAATCGATGGAGGGTCATTTAAATCAGGAAGGCACTACAGGAAATAGTGATGGACAAGTTAGTCCAAAGAAAAGCTTTAAAATTGAATGCTTAAAAGCATTTATAGCAACAGTTTTCACTAGAGCAATTGATTCTATGGATGCAAGAATCTGGTTAGCCAAGTTAGGAGAATGCTTCAGAATGATGAGCTGTCCTACCCATAAAAGAGTAAAACTTGCTAAATCCTTGTTTCAAGGTGACACTGAGAAGTTATGATGCATGTTTGAATCAGTTATGAAGAAAAGGGAGAGATAAGTTGGGAAAAGTTTAAGGAAACTTTCCATGAAGAGCTTGATCCAAAGTCTCTATAGTGAAAAACGGAAGTAAATTTTGAGGTTGATACAGTGTTTCAAAATCGAATGGAGAAAAGTTTAAGGAATGATTTAAGTGTGCAATTCTTCAGTTTGAAAATGAAACTCATAAGTGTAAAAGGTCTGACAATGAACTATGGGATGAAATTCAAAGCTCTATCATAGTAAGTACGCAGTGGAGAGATTTCTCAAAACTGGTAGAGGCAACTAAAAGAGTAGAGAAAAGTTTGTTAGGAAGAAGAAATAAAAGGAAAACAAAAAGGGATGTTCGTGTGGGCAATTCCTCAAATACACCGTGTGAACTGTTAAATAAAAGACTTATACCTAGAGTCATGAGCAGAGGAAGTTTCAAGTCAAGGTATGATTGAAGAATGAAAGTGAAAAGAGAAACCAAGGGTCAGGAGACTCTATCTATCCTGTAGTATTAGTAGCAAGTGTACATGTGCAATCTTATTATTCATCTTGTGGCAAACATCATTGAGGTCGGTGATTGAAAGGGACCAGTGTCTGTTATAATTGTAGACAACGTGGTTGTTATAGGGAAAACTGTCCATAGTTGTGTACATGGGGTGCAAAAGAATAATTTGCTGTTTGGGAGTTCATTGTATAGGATATTTGTGGGTTGGGTTCTCGTGTGTTGTGTTGTTTTCTTCACTATGTGGGTTTGTTAGCATTAATGACATAATGGCGTGGTTTAATATCTTGAGGTATCTAGAAGTGGATGTAACACCTGAAATAACTTAAAGGAGTGGCAGGAGAATCCTTTAAGCTAGTATATACTTGTTAAAGAAAGAAGACAACTTAAAGGAGTGAGTTATGTACTAGAAGTGTTAATTAACAAGATTGATTGGTGGTGTGAAAAATTCCTAGATATTTGGTCTAAGTGATCTGGCATGTACCTTGGACAGTAATGACCTTTTCAGCAACGTACATGTTGGTTTTGGAAGAGTTCGAAAGAGAGTTGGGAATCCAACTATGGGAACCAGTGGATAAGAGTTACTTCTAACCAGAACTAACTGGTGTATTCTATGTGATGCATCAATACAAATTGGATTTAGGAAAGGAAATCAATTAGTCTTAAGCCAATACAGGTTACTCTGGGAATCTTAAAATTATTAGAGAGAGACTAAAGGAAACTTAAGATTGACAAAGAGTTATACAGGCGGTTTGAGGATGGATTGAGGAAAGAAATATATACCCCTATAACAACCAAGCGGTTTGAGGATGGATTGAGGAAAGAAATACATATCCCTATATCTTTTTTTTTTTGTTATCCTCGTTAAATGATGTAAAATCTCTCATAATAGTGTTGTCTTTGTCTGTAAGCTTCTTGAATTTGTCTTCGACATTTAGCATTGTGAAGTTACTCTTTTTGATGAAATGTGAAAATTTGAAGAACGTTATACAATTTTTTTTTGTTGGGTTCGTCCTTGAATTTGGTTTTTGCAAAAGGAAAAAAGTGAAACAAGTTAGGGCTATTAGAGGCAACTGTGTGGAAATTATCTTAAGGATGGTTTCAGGACTTTGGAGGTAGTGGTGAGTTATGTGGTGATTTTGTGTTGCACGTAATTGTTCGTGGTCAAGTTATAATATTAAAATAACTTGTAAGGCCGAATATCGTCCCTCAGGATCAAATTAACAGTTATTGTTTAGTTGTTTTAGAACTGTGTAAATTTTAACTAAGGAGTTGAAATCGAGTTTGAATTTATAATTTTTTAAAGCAATAAAAGAGAGCAATAAAAGTGTTTTGAAAATATGAGAATAGAAGTGTTCTAGGGTATAGAATCCGTTAATTACTTCATTAGATCTACTCTAGTCAATTTATGGAATCATGTATAAACATTATGCCTAAGTCTAAAAACTTAATTCAAGACTACTCTCTCTAAAAAAATAACCTATTCTCATGCAACTTAATTGATAATTAAATCTCATGAAATCAAATTAAGAAATAAGGCATTAGGAATTGTCATCAATAACTTTAACTATCAACCTATGGCAAATATGCTTGGAATAGATTCCATTTTGAGAGAGTAGAAAAAGCGCCATCTCGTTGAAAGGTTCTATACATCTACCCTTTCTCAAGGTATTTCTTTAGACAAAAACTTCGTTTTTTCCTCTTTTCAGATGGTAAATATTTCTCAGAACATGGAGCAGGAATCAAACCCATGTATGAATTGAAATTGAGATACTGATACAAGTTTGTCCCCTCTGAATCAGATAGATTCATATATGAAAGAGGTTGACAATAAGTTCTTTCAAAATTGACTATTTGTCCTATTAGTATGAAAGATTAATAATGATTTAATAATATAGATCTGGTAAAACATTCAGTCTCTCAATTAAACATCCAACCTAGCAATCATCAATGGCCAATCAATAAGAATGAAACATGTTATCATTACAAGCAAAGAGTTCAATAAACATCCATGAACATAACTAAACTTAATCTAAATTCATAACAACTTCATCAACACTCTAAAACAAGCAAGTTTAGCCACTCGTGGTTTACACAAACATCTTTTCATACATTAATTCAAGCATAAAAAATAAAGAAAGAAAAGAAGAAGAATCCTCACGAAGACTTCTTGGATCTCTGGAATCCTCTCAGTTCTTCGTCTTGATCGTCACCTCGGGAACTCAAAAGACCTTCAAAATATCCTTCAAATTCTCTAACTTTTCAGCATAAGCTCTTTCCTAAACTCTAAAATTAGGTCAAAATTTTCACCTCCTCAATGTTGAAAAGCCTCCAAATAAATAAAGGATCCAAACTTGGTCACCAAAATATTTCCAAAATTGCCAAATTCTCAAAAAAAAAAAAAAAAAAAAAAAAAGGGAAAGCTGGCAAAACACTGCACTCCAAGGAATGCCGCATCACTCGAGGGCCGAAGTTGTAGCACAGAGCTATGCTCAAGGTAGTGCAGCTGCGTTTTGGCTTTTTTGTCGAAGCGTAGGGTTGCGCTCAAAGTAGCGCAGTGGCACTCTGGTGATTCCTCAAATTTGATGCTCTCGGGTCTACAACGTTGGACTAGCATCGTGGTGTTGCCCTGTCTTTAGGGCTTCTTTGATCGCTCTCCACTTTTCTCGATGGTTTCGACTCGATTTTGGCTTGGTCTAATTCTTTTGATTTCTTTACACGTATTTTGGTCTTTTTTTACTCATTTTGAGTATAATTCAATTATCAATCATAAATTCTGAAAATCACTAGTAAACACGTCAAATCTTGTAAAATATATAAAAAACCATCCTAAATCTAAGACAAATAACACATATTTTGTATGCATTTCAGTGAGTCATATTTTTTTTGCCATTGTTTCCTTCAACAAGTTATGGGAGTTCCACCTTGTTTTCATATGTTTTACACGTTGATGTTTTTATTCTCTCTTGTACCTAGCAAGACAACCTCTTTTCTTTGGGGAAATAAATCAGAAATAAACTTTATAGCAAGCACAACTGACTGTACTGGGTGGAGAAGTAAGCATACACAGGTTTGTTGGGGTTTAGTGTGCTTCTCTTGTACACTTTGAGACAATTTAGGTCTCCAAATGGAATTTAGTTTTGACTGACTGTTGGATCTAGTTCTTTCTAATTCTTCTTAGTGCAAGAATTGATTTTTTTCCCCTTTCCATTTCAGGTGATTAGGGGCAAAAGTATGGTTATTGTTGAAGCACTTAACATGTAAGGATGTTGCGATGGTGGTGAATTCATTAGATCGCTATATCTGATGGACGTATGTGGAATTATTTCTGTAAATTTTGTGTATGGCTACATGGGAATGTCCAAAACCTTTTTTTATGTAAATATTTTGTTCATAGCTATTATAGGTTATATACTTGAAAACAATGTGTGGTGGATGATAGAATTGTAGTCTTGTGATTTTTGGATTAGCACATATGGTCTTGTAATTTTGGAATTATCATATTGGGTTGGGGTTGATAGAATATGTATTATTGTAAATTTTCGAATCGTTCATATATATGAAATGTAATAAAAGAATGAAACTGCTAGTTGAATATATTGGGCTGATATGTAGACCTTAAATGTGCAACTATTTATTTTAGTTGATGAAATTGTCTTGTTGGAACACGTGCAATGCAAGAAATGAGAAATAGAAAATTCACAAGTTTAATTTGAAAAAAAAAGCATAGATTACATTGTAAACGTGTCAAAAATTAAATAACTTGTCCATTATTTCGTGTCAAGATAAAAATATATTTGACAAATAAAAGATCTCAAGAGTAATCACATATGATACGTAATCAATGTATGGATGAAAGCCTAATGCAGTGAAAATCATAGATCCAAACTCGTTATTAATTTGGGATTTCTGAAATACCCATATTCTAGGAAATTCATAAATAATACAAAGACCAAAAATCAAAATTTAGCCTATTATAAAATTAGATCATAGGTTAAGCATGCATAAAAAGACTACAGAGAAAAGGGATAGGAAAACTTACTTACATTGACGACTCAAATGAAATGGCCAAATTTTCCTTTGATCGAAATCAACACCATCACAACAGTGACCTCCCTGTTCTATGAGATTTGAGGTGAAATTGATTTATGGGAACCAATTGAATTGGGAAAAGGAAAAAGTAGAATTTTTATAGAGAGAAGACAAAAGGTACAAAACTCTTCTATGTCTTTTTCATATCAAATACTCCCTACGGGGTATTTAACTCTTAATTAAAATTATATCTTTTGCAGGTTTTGATTAAGGAGAGAAAGAAAGAATGAAAAGTGGGAATCGGTTGAGCTGCTTTACCGTTTCGATCCGTCACTCTTCCTTTCGAGGGATCCCACGTTTCTGTTAACTCCCTACGGGGTATTTAACTCTTAATTAAAATTAAATTAATTAATTAATTTAATAATTAATATTTAATTAAATCTTATTTAGTTAATGTTTTTATTTAAAACATATTTAAATGAAACATTCTCACATAACTTATAATTTTAATTCAACTAATTAAATTAAATTAAATTAAATAATTATTTAACTCTCCAATTAAATAATTATCAAATTAAATATCAAATATTTAATTTAGCTTATATTTGAATCATATTCAATTGTATTTCTCTCATAACCTATAGTTTTAATGTAAATCAAATACACATTAATTTTTAACATATAGTTTTAATCTGAATCCAATTCATAATAAATTAATATTTGAACTCCTTCAAATATTTAATTCTTCCATAAATTAATTTTAAGTCATATTCAAAAATAAATTTATATTATAAAGTTTAATTAAAATATAAACTTTATATTATAATGTATCATTATACATTATTTTTTTCCCTAAGTGAATTTGAACATTTCAAACTCTATTCAAGATATAGTTACCTTAATTCCCTTTATGAGCTAGGAAGGGGACCTCATGGACCTACAGATCAGAAACTCCAAAACATGAGATTAATTAGCTAAACTCATAAACCAAATTAACCAATATTCGTTAATTGTGGGTACACACTACTAAAAACCCTCAGTTGCACTCTTCTCACTGTAAATATATTTTTATATCCATAGATATAGATCAATAGCAGCAAGTTAGTTCTTCACGAGTGTTCATAACACCAACTGGGTCAAATTACAGTTTTACCCCTGGTTTACCTCTGTATCCTTAAGTATCGGTGATCCTCACATGAATAACATGTTTATGGTCCAACCATTAAACAGAAACCTCTCGAGTCAGTGAGAGGGTAAGGCCCTTTCTTCAAATCTCGGAGACACCACTTAGGATAACACTCGTCTACTTACCCTAAAGTTGGAAATGAGTGATAATGCGGAATAAGAATAAAGAGCCTGGTAGCAATTTATTTTTTTCCAAGGCTTTTATACTGTTCTTCTCTACTCTACTCAAAAGATATCCTTGCTCTTGCCAGAGTCGGTCCTCTCTCTGTTTTTCCATGCTCCCTAGCACTCTCTCGAGCTGACCAGGACGATCTTTCAGTGTCTTTTACCCTCTCTCGCTTCCGCCTTCTAAGTCTAAGAAACTAAGAACAAGGATAAGTATCATCTAAATGGTGAACTCTAAAAACTGTGCGACTGAAGGAACTCTTTCACTGAAGATGGCATTCAGTATTTAGAGAGCTTTAGGGTGAAAAGCTTCTTCTCTCTTATGATTGCACTGATGGGATGGCATCAATTCTCTGTCTGATGCACCGAATAATTGTCACCAAAAAGTTGAGTGTACTTGCTACAGTAGGTCGTTAACGTCTTGTCAACTTAATTCGCAATCGACCATCATCAGCTTTCTGTCCCATCATGATTTATTAGGTTTTCACCAAGATGCGCCCACCTTGATGTGTCGGCTCTATGCGGCCATCTTTTTTAGCAGATATTCGTGAGCGCAAATGATCGCATAGCCTTGCGGTCGCAATCTCTTAATGCGCTCGGACATTAATTTCTTTGGATCGCATTTCCGCCTTGCGTCACCGCATTTTCTGCACGAAAATACATAAGTTAGCTGTTTTAATGCAATGGACGCATGCGATCGCAATGTTGTGAACTTAATGCTTTTGGACGCACTATTGTATATTTTTACCATCACAATCCTGTATTGTTTTATAATTTTGCGTTGTATTAACGTGCATTTCTGCCCGTTATCACACCCCCAAATTTAAATGTTTGTCCTCAAGCATAAGCTAAAGATTTCCTTTAGAAAGTCGACCGCCTTCTCTTTCCTAGATTTCTCAAGGATGCCTTATTCAAATTCTATGAACCAAAATCTCCTTAATTTTTATCCAGGTCTCTTCTTAAAATATTTCTAAAATTTAGGGACCATAAGTTTAACCTTCAAAAGGACTTTACCAGATTTCAGGGCATCGCATAATTTATTTCATAATAAAACTTCCTCACTGGGGTATTTTCAAATGATTTTTATTCTTGCGTATTTTAGATATTTTTTTTTTATGACCTTGTGCGAATCCAAGTGCCTAGCCTTCATTTTGGCTTGCCCTCACATGTGTCATGCGGATATCCAACTACGAGCAAGACGCTCTATCTCAGTCTAAACTCATGCCTATTTGGCAGCGGAGTTGCGATCAATTATTTATGCGTTGATCACGATTCCTACCTTCGTTTTGGCTTGTCCCCACGGGTGTCATATCGATATCTAACTACGAGTAGGATCTGATCGCAACGTTATGATGATTTTTTTTGTAAGCTAAAAATAGCAAGGTCGAAAATGAATACTACACACCCAATTTTAAAATGCGGCAATGTCCTCATTGCTAAAAGATTGAAAGAAGTCATGCGATGCTCTTAAAAAGTTTCGTAAAGGGTCAGTATGAAAGAAAGCTAGCAGACCACTAACTTTTAGAAATATTTCATGAGGTGACTGTCCTAAAATTAAGTTGACTCTAGTATATACGAAAAAATAAAAGCATGCATTTCATCATTGAAATCATAATTAGCAAAGAGAAATCATGCGGTGACTTACTAACTTAATCGATGTTAAATGATTGTGCCGACTAAAGAGGATGCGATGCTAAAATGATCAAAGTTAAAATGCGATGCGATAGTGCAAAATTTGAAAATAACGAAGTCAAGGAAAGATACAACCCCCAAATTTGCGCTGTCTCCCACATTATTTGTGGACGCATTTTTCTTTGTGGCGAACTTCTTTCTTTGATTGCGGTGACAAAATAAAGTAGTTGCGTCTTCGTGTAGCGCCTCCGCAATCGTTCACCTCGATTGTTGCAAAGAAAACATTGAGAGGTTCAAATAATAATAAAACAAAGTCAACAAAACATTTTTTTAAGCAATAGATAGCGAAATGATAATACTGAAAGAAGATAGATATAAGTTCATGAATTGAGGATTTCAATGGATACTTCACAAAACTTGTGTCCTTGATGATTTTGGATCGTATGATTGCGCAGAGACCACCCACTTCTTTTTTAGTCAGAGTTTCTCAGGTGCACGGAGGCGACCTTACGATCCAGTCTTCTCCGCGATATATTTTCACTCGTTGCCCATTAACTTTGAATATGTTAGTCTCGTCTTCATTGGATAACTCGACCGCGCCATGTGGGAATACCTCTCTAACTATGAAGGGTCCGGACCAACATGACTTTAATTTCCTAGGAAAGAGTCGTAGCCTTGAATTAAATAGTAAGACTGTTTGCCCTATTTGGAGATTCTTTCCGCATAATTGTTTGTCATGCCAGCACTTTGCGCGCTCTTTGTAGATCTTTGCGTTCTCATATGCGTGAGTTTTCCATTCCTCCAGCTCGACCAATTGAAGTTTCCTTGCTTCCCCTGTGGCCTTTAAGTCAAAGTTTAGCTTTTTCACCGCCCACAGTGCTTTATGCTCCAGCTCGAGTGGTAAATGACATGCCTTTCCAAATACCAACGCATACGGGGACATGCCTAGAAGTGTCTTATAGGCGATCCTATATGCCCACAACGCATCGTTCAGCTTTGTTGACCAATCTTTTCATGAAGGCTTCACCACCTTCTCTAGTATCAACTTGTTCTCCCGGTTGGACACTTTAGCTTGACCATTTGTCTGTAGATGGTATGACTGGCCACTTTATGGAGGATATTATATTTGTGCAGCAATTCTTTGACAGTGTGATTGACAAAGTGGGAGCCTTCATCACTTATTATGGCACGTGGGATGCCAAAATGAGTGAAAATATTTTTCTTCAAGAATTTGGAGACTACCACCGTATCGCTTGCGGCGCATGCTACTGCTTCTACCCACTTGAAAACGTAGTCGACGGCTAATAAAATATATTTGTGACCATTCGATGGTGGGAATGGTCCCATGAAATCAATGCCCCAGACGTCGAACAATTCCAGTTCTAAAATGATATTCATGGGCATCGCATGTTTCCATGAAATATTACCTATGCGTTGGCACCGGTCACACTTCATCATGTAGTCTCTTACGTCCTTAAATAGTGTTGGCCAATAATACCCACTTTGTAATACTTCCGTTGTTGTGCGCTGGCCTCCAAAGTGCCTTCCATAAGGCGAGTCATGACACTATGATAATATGCATTGGTGAGCAACATCCGGAACACACAGGCGCAGAATCTGGTCTGACCCCCTCTTATAAAGATTTTGCTCATCCCAATAATATGATATGCATTCATGTCTAAGCTGCCTCTTTTGGTGGTCGGTATAATCTTCGGGAAATTTCTCGCAAACCAGATAATTTACCACGTCTGTGTACCATGGCAATTCAATCTGAAATAGCTGCTCGTCTGGGAACGTTGCGCTTACCTCTGACTGATTGCGGTCAACTTTTGGATTTTCTAATCTGGATAAATGGTCCGCAACTTGGTTCTCCGTCCCTTTGCAATCAATTATTTCCATATCGAATTTCTAGAGGAGGAGAACTCATCTAATCGATCTCGGCTTTGCATCTTTCTTTGTCATAAAATATTTTATCGCCGATTGATCAGTGTGAACGAGCACTTTAATTCCCAGCAAATAAGCTCTGAATTTCTCCAACACAAATATCACCACAAGCAATTCTTTTTCTGTGGTGGTGTAGTTTGTTTGAGCAGGATTCAAAGTTTTACTTGCATATGCGATGGGATGTAACATTGTTTTTCTCTTATGTGCCAGCACTGCTTCTATCGCATAACCGCTTGCGTCGCATATTAATTCAAAGGGTAGTGTCCAGTCTGGTGTGATCAATACAGGTGTGGTCGTTATTGCGTTCTTCAAAATCATGAATTCGTTGAGGCATTGGTCATCGAAGTCAAACTTTCTATCTGCCTCCATCAACACACTCAGTGGTCGTGCAATCTTTGAAAAGTCTTTTACAAAACGTCTATAAAATCCAGCATGTCCCAAGAAGCTCTTGACAACCTTTACATTCGTTGGAGGTGGGAGCTTTTCAATCACTTCAATTTTTGCCTTATCCACCTCCAACCCGTCCCTGGAGACCTTGTGCCCAAGCACAATGCCTTCCTTCACCATGAAATGGCATTTCTCCCAATTAAGCACGAGGTTCGTCTCTTCACATCTTTTCAATATCTTCTCCAGGTTGTTAAGACAGACTTCATATGTTTGCCCATACATAGAGAAGTCGTCAATGAATATTTCTACAGAGTCTTCAAGATATTCTGAAAAAATGGCCATTATACACCTTTGGAAAGTGCTCAACGCATTGCAGAGGCTGAACGGCATGCGTTGAAACGCAAATGTTCCATATGGGCAGGTGAATGTGGTTTTTTCTTGATCTTTAAGAGCGATCATGATCTGGTTATAACCGACCTATTGCGGTCGTTTGCCAATAGGATGGGATTCACCATCATATTATTTTCATTTGGTGCTCCATTTCCTGGTTGTTCCGCCATGTTATCTTTCTCTTGTTGTTATTGTTGGCGGCTGTCTCTCAATCTTCGTCAAAACGTTCTTTCAATCTCTGGGTCGTAATTCGCCAGAGATTGAAAGCTGCAAAGAAAATAAGAAAATTACCGTTAGCACAGTGTATTGCCAAAGTCCCCAACAACGGCACCAAAACCTTGATGCGTGTAGTTATGCTATGAAATAAGGGGAAAGAATGCGTTGGTAGAAAATGCGTTGAGCATGAAAGTTTTCTCAGCAAGATCAATGTATAAACCCTACTGAGTTTGCTTGGTAAGCCCAGGGTCGAACTCAGAGACTAAGGAAAACAATATGCGATGGTAATTTTTAAATCACTTGGCAGTAACAAATAAATCAAGGAGTTGGTTGGTTTGTTGTTTACAGTATAAAGTGTATGCGGCGGAGTTAAGAGAAGAGTTAATATTACGAAAGATGCGATGAGTATACGGAAGAATGGGTTGAGAAGGGGTTTAGCTAACACTTCCTAGGATTTCGTTCATGTTATGCGATCATGTTACACATATATAATAGTAAATCATCCCTCAATGCAAATGTTACGGCTTCTAGTTTTAGAACGCAGGCGATATATGTGATGATGTCTATAGGACTTATATCTAAGCCTCTATTCTTGTCTATGCGATGAAAAATGACACACACATATACAAGGTGACCACATACTACCATAACCTATTTCTAGGGTGCATGCGATGCATGTTGGCAAACAGAGCTTATCTCTAAGTCCCTATCTCTTGCTTATACAGATCTAATCTTGCTCTCTCAAGTCTAGATTCAAACCTAGCTCTCTCAAGTCTTAGGTTCTTTCTTTAGACTGTCTCTCGAGTAGCTCTAAAGGGTGTTGGGCGCAGTATAAGACAAGATGATCGCATGCAATGAAGATCCTAGGTCATGTTAGCTAAGTACTCCTCAACCCATTCGATAGATTTACATACTCATGCATAATTTAAAGAGAGTGAACGGATGTAGATAAGCAAGTTCCATTCTATAAATATATAATCTAAGTACAGAATGACAATGCGGAATAAGAATAAAGAGCCTGGTAGCAATTTCTTTCTTCCCAAGGCTTTTACACTGTTCTTCTCTACTCTGCTCAAAAGATATTCTTGCTCTCGCAAGAGTCGGCCCTCTCTCTGTTTTTCCACGCTCCCTTGCACTCTCTCGAGCTGACCAGAACGATTTTCCGACGTCTTTTCCCCTCTCTCACTTCTGCCTTCTATGCCTAAGAAACTAAGAACAAGGATAAGTATCGTCTAAATGGTGAACTCTAAAAACTGGGCGACTGATGGAACTCCTACACTGAAGATGGTCTTCGGTATTTATAGAGCTCCAGGGTGAAAAGCTTCTTCTCTCTTATGATTGCACTGATGGGATGACATTAATTCTCTATCTGATGCGCCGAATAATTGTCACCAAAAAGTTGAATGTACTTGCTACAGTAGGTCGTTAACGGTTTGTCAACTTAATTCGGAATCGACCGTCATCAGCTTTCTGTCCCATCGTGATTTATTAGGCTTCCACCCAGATGCGCCCACCTTGATGCGCTGGCTCTATGTGGCCATCTTCTTGAGCAGATATTCGCGAGCGCAAATGATCGGATAGCCTTGCGGTTGCAATCTCTTAATGTGGTCGGACATTAATTTCTTCGGATCAAATTTTCGCCTTGCGTCACCGCATTTTCTGCACAAAAATACATAAGTTAGCTGTTTTAATGCGATGGACGCATGCGATCGCAATGTTGTGAACTTAATGCTTTTGGACGCACTATTGTATATTTTTACCATCGCAATCTTGCATTATTTTATAACTTTGCGCTGTAATAACATGCATTTCTGCCCGTTACCAATAAGGTACCCAACCTTATCCTTATACTATAGACTCTTTAGGCTATATCTTGAACATTGATCCATGTATGTCTCCATATACAGTTCACGACTCATAAGACAACCTATAATGTTAGTTTGTTGGATTTATGGTTATTAAGACAAAATGAATACAACACATTCAATAACACTTATTGAAATAATATCGATAACTTTTAATTGATAACTATTAATTATTTACATTTACTATCTACAAGTTGTAGGACATAAAACCCAACAATCAATGTCAAGAATTAACCAATTTGACATGTCATCAGTGTCAAGTGTATTATCTTTCTTGATACGAAAATTATATTAGGAAACATTTGTCTTGACATTGTTTTGGAATTAAGTTATCATATTATACTTTATAGTCGATTACACAACACCTTTAGAAGTGTCAGGTATACTCTCACTTGACATTACAAAAACGCCATGTAACCCAATTTCTATAGTAGTGTTTGATTTATACCAAAGTCCTTCATCAAACCCTTAAGCCATAATCCCTTTTTTAATTGCTTATGTTAGTGATATGTATTCTACCTCTTTTGTTGATAATGCCACGATTGACTGTAAGTTTGTTTTCCAACTGAGTAGATTAGGTCTATATAGAAAAACATAACCATATAAGGATCTCCTTTGTCTAAGTCTCCTACAAAAGTCTGAGTCAACATAACCATATAGCTCTAGATTTGTCTCTTGTGTGCACTGATAGGTTAGTTTAGCATTTTTAGACTAGATTAGATACCTTAGTATCCATTTTGTAGCTACCTAATGTCTTTTTCCTAGATTAGATATGTATCTACTCACTAGGCTAGCAGAACAAGAGAGATTTGGCCTTCTTGAAGATCCAAGGTTGTTTAATGCAGCTTGAATAGTATGTGGTAGACATACAAGTGGATCATGTTCAAGTAATAACCTAAAAGATATACAGTATATGGATAAGGTTTGGTGTCCTATCCTTGTGGCACTATGGATACAACTCACTTTGTAAATATTACAAGAGTTGTACGTGTTACAAACGATTTGATCCAAATTGGTCATGTGCAAACATGCAAGTGGAGGTATCATATACAAAAAGTTTATGAAAGACCGAACCACTAAATGTTTGATCTCTCTTTATAACATTGTTGATTAAAAATACTAACATTTCATAGAATGACCACAGTGAACGAACCTGTAAAGGTTCCGCAGCAGAAGTGGGAATTGTTCCCAATTTATTTATTTATTTATTATTATTATTTTTGTAGAATTCTCAATTTACAGAATATACGATTATGCATTTAATAATAAATTTACAACATGCTTGACAGAAGGAAATAGGGAAAAGAAAATTACCCTTGAAGAAATCACAGTCTTCACGTAATTTCTCGATCCAGTCACGAACTCTTCAATTTGGATCTCGATCTCCAAAATACGAAATCCCAATTGGAAACCACCATAGATGAACTTCTTGTATTCTCCTTAGATATTGAGAATTAGAGGGAGGTGTGGGCCCAATTTTGAGAGGATGAAGAAGAAAACCCCTTTTTTCTTCTTTGTGTGTTTTTCGCAGAGAAGCCAGAGAAAATTCAGGGAGAACTCCTCAACCATGAAGAAGACGAAGATCGAGAAACACAACCACTTTCATCCACATCTGCCACACGACTGATAGAGAGAAAAAATAGGGAGGAGGTTATTTTATAACTCCTTCAAATTAATTTAATTCATAATTAAATTAACTTTAATATATAAATATATAAATATATAAATATATATTCATATAATAACTAACTTATTATATGTATATATAACTATATGTTATATCAAATGTAACACATAACCTATAGTTTTTATATTGCATCAAATACAATATAACCTATTAATCTTTCAATAATACATGGCATTTAATATAAATCACATTTATACTAAACTTAATATATGAATCTCATCTATATAATTAATATTTGAATCATATTCAAATATTTAATTCCTCTCAAAATAAACTTTGTATTATAATGTATCAAATATATTACATCAATTATATCGCATATAATTAAATTAATTAATTATATCACATATATAATTAATTCCCTCAAATAATTTGAACAATTCAAATTAATCCAAAATTAATTCTCAATAATCCATGTTGAGCTACAGAAGGGACCTTATGGACATGTAGATTGAAGCTCCAATGGTACTTGGATAATTAACTAAACTCTTTAATTAAGTTACCCAATATCCATTAACTTATGGTCACATCATTAAAGATCGACAACTATACTTTTCGTACTACAGATATATTTATGTGTTCATTGGATATAACCAGTCAATAGTGCGATGACCATTCACAAATTACTCATAAGTACAGGTGGGTCAAAATTACCATTTTGGCCCTGTAGTTACATCTAACTCATTAAGTACCATCGATCTCTCTAATGAACAATAATTCATAATCCAACTATGACAAAGTCCCTCTCAGGCCAAGAGAGGGTGTGACCACACTGTTCAAGTGTAAAACTCAAACCCTAATTACTTCAAGTAAGAGTAAATAATGTGATGTCTTCTTATGAGCTAAATGAAGTCATGCCTTAGGAAGGGTAGAAGAAGGAAGCAAGAAGAAATAGGCTCTTGGGTAGCTAAGTGTAAAAGTAGGACAATACCCGGCTAGGCTAAGGAAGGTCATGCTTGATGATGGAATGCATAATAAGCATATGAATGAGACCATGCCATCTAATAAGATGTAATGTTGAAGTAATATTGTGAGTAAAGTTAGAAAAAGAAGTTTTGCTAAATCCTAGCCTTCATCATTAATAGTGGGCCAGATGGCACAAGGAGGGTTCATGCTGGATTTTGGGTGATAATATAAGAAAGAAGGTCGAATTCATTGGGTCGGTTTGGACAAACTACTTAGGCTATTTGTGTAATTTCAGTGGCATTTGAAAGCTCTATGTGTCTATTTTTTGTGTCTGAGCTGTTGGAAGGAAAACTCATCGGAATAAGGCTAGAGGGGCAAAATAAAGATGAAGGGTTTCTTTCTCGAATGAATCTAGGCCATCAATGAAGAATTGAAGCTCCAGGACGAATTACGAAGAGTTTGAGCTAAAAATTTGAGGTAATATGTTTAACTCAGTTATGAACAACTTTGTAGAATGGAACTTTTTAAGATGAGGCCTGGAAATCGAGTTATATAATTTTGAAGTTTGAACTTGAAATTGTTGAACAAGCAGGCAACTGCTTGAATTGGGGCCAACGATGAAATTTTGAATCTCCAGATTAAACACGAGGAATTTTGAGCTTAAATTTTAAGGTAATGTTGCTAACTCAATTCTAAACATGTTTGTAGAAGGAAGTTTCTTTAAAAGAGGTCTGAATTTTTAGTAATGAATTTTTAAATTCTAACAGAGAATCTGTGCATAAGTAGACAGTTGCTTGAGAGGAACAAGCAAACAGCTCACCGTGGAGATTATAGCGAGATTTTGTGATGAGGATCTCGCTAATGAAGAAAATCTCGCTAATTTTGTGATGAGGATCTCGCTAATGAAGAAAATCTCACTAATTTTGTGATGAGGATCTCGCTCTAGAAGGAATCTCACTAGAAATTAGGCTGAATCTCGCTAGAAATTGGGCTGAGTATTGCTGGTATCGCTGGTAAGGGAGTATTGCTAGGAAAAGCTTGATCTCGCTCATGAGGAGAATCTCGCTCATGAGGATCTCACTCATGAGGAGAATCTCGCTAGTAAAGTTATCTTTGATGATGAAAGTTGCATTAGTAAATGAACTATTTGAGATATTTTGCTAAGAATTCTAAGTAGTTTAACCGGGAATTGTGTCCTTTCAGGCAAAGAAGAGCTACGAAAGGCGTATAACTCGTTAAGAGGCCAACGAGCTGTGAGTGACCATATGATGATTTACTGTTTTAATGATTTAGAAATTACGAATTCTTGAAGATATTTCCCATGCTAAGTGTTTAAATGAATTGCCAAGCAACATATTTGTGAAACTGTTTCTCATGCTAAGTAAAGCATGTTTTCCATGGAATTGACATGATTTAGATATGTTATCTTGTCCAAATACTTTCAATATGTTTAAGTAACTCCATTTTTATGATGAACCAATATGATGGATAAACTAGTATGATGATTTGAGCACTAAGCTTTAGTGTTCAACTAAATGTTTATGACTAGTTATATGACGGATACTGAAGGACAATGAGAAGGTATCATTTCAACTAAATGTTTATGACTAGTTATATGACAGATACTAAAGAACAATGAGAAGGTATCCTTTCAACTAAATGTTTATGACTAGTTATATAACGGATACTAAAGGAAAATGAGAAGGTATCCTAAGAATACTGAAAGACAATGAGAATGTATCTTAAGGATAATGAAGGACAATGATAAGGTATCCTAGTCAAGTACCTAAGGTATGACAATACTCAGTTATAACCACGTGCACGTAGGTAATACGACATCGAGGGATTGAGCAAAATGGTTTTCCCCAATTAAGGTTGGCATTGAGAGTTAAATCTGATAGTTCACTCTCAACTAAGGATAAAGGTAGTCATATCTTCTTCTAGGCTAGAAGGATAGTTTGGAATTGCTAATGCTTATGAATGTTTATCAACGGAAGATATTACTAATGTATGAGTTTTCCAAGTATGTTTCCCATATATAACGCATGCTAATAGTTTTATAAGCTAGTTCAACATGATTTAAGCCAAATTCTTTTGCAAAGTATGAAGCATGCGTTAGGGTTAAAGCTAAGGTCGAATGAAGCTTGATGTACTATGCTTTAAATACCTAAGATTGTCAAAGTACATGCGTTAGTATTCTTAAATATACTGAAAGGGATACTGAAGGTAGGGAAGATATCCTAAAGAGTTTTCTATGCTATATTTGAGAACTATTCTTTAAATGTTTTTTTGAGTGAGCCGGATACCAAAGGTAAGGAAGAAATCTGAATAAATGTACCTAAGGTGTTGACGGTACATAGAAAACTCCATGAGCACATAGACAGGTCTGAATGAGAGGTCGAGGTATGGGTCTCTTAGCTGATAACAAACGTTGGGAGCTAGAGCGATGTATGCTCGTTCTCAATTGAGGAATAATGATGTTAATGGTGGTTTTAAAGGTTTTATGTATACGTTTGCTTGGTATACTCTAGTTTCAATATTATGTTCTTAAGCTTTCGGTTTTAAGCATGAGATTTATATTTTTATTAAGTCACTCACTCAGCTTCTAGCTCACGATTTCGAATGTTTTTCTTTTTCAGGTAGCGGTCAGTTCCCAAAGGACTATTCTGTTGCTGCTCTGCCACTCAAAGAAATAGGTTGAAGGAAGCGTAATTGAAAACCTGTATTAGTTAGTACACATGTGTCTGTCTAGTGACTAGTATTCTTGATGGGGCTCACTAGGTTGTAATATCCATGTATAAACAATGCTGTGAAACCCTGTGATGTAAATGTTAAGTTCTAAGTTAATATGTATGTATTCAGGGTTTGAGTATTATTTAACAGGTAAGATAGGCAGTAAGTGCCAGTAAAAGGGTTGGTAACTGCTGCAGTCACCATTTCGTCCAGGTTAGGAGGGTAATCTAGTGCGGGGTGTGACATCAAGTCCTGGAATCAATCCTTAAGAGAGCAATTTATCTACTTACCCCGACATCAAGAAATAAGTGAATTTTGTCTTGCGTAGCTGTATTCCCAGCTTCCCAGTCAGACGAATCGCCAAAATGATAGGCATATTGAGTTGGCAATCTAGCAACTCTCACCCATACAAATCAAATGACTATCGTCATAGGCAGGAGTTCACAACTCATTCAGGATTTAGGTTATGTCGCCTATGGTCATCCTGGTGAAATGTAAGTCTCTATTATTAACGACATTATATAATGAGACTAGGAATTTCGTGGTCTGATCTTACACAAACTCTTTATATAGCATAATCCCAATCACATGTCTCCACGTGAATGATCAGGATCAAATTATTTATAGCACTTTACAACACTTGTAACATCCACAAAGTGAGTCGTATCCATAGTGTCACCAGGATAAGGTACTCAACCTTATTCATCTACTACAGATTGGTTAGGTTATCATTCAAACATGATCCACCTGTTGTCTCTACATACATGTTTCAATTACATAAAATAACCTAGGATCTTAGTTTATTGGATTGAGTCTATGCTCATAAAATAATAATTATTTTATTAATAACAATTTGTTCATACAAAGTTTACAAAACTACGGGAATACAAGAGATTTAGGACACCAATCCCAACAATCTCCCATTTGTCCTGAAGCTTAGGGAGCCTAATGTACAATACAAATAAAATACAAAATACAATAAACTAGGGCATACAATATACCCCAATAATATCTCCCACTTGCCCTAAACAGTATGTCGCATATCCCGTAGACCTAGACTTTCCAGATGACTCTCGAACACTTTAGCCGTGAGTTTCTTTGTAAACGGATCAGTAACGTTGTGCTCCAAAGCAATCTTCATAATAATCAAGTCACCTCGATGCACAATCTCTCGAATCAAGTGATATTTTTGCTCTATGTGTTTGTCTCTTTTATGACTTCTAGGTTCCTTAGAATTTGTCATGGCACCATTGTTATCACAATAAAGTGTTATAGACAAAGACATTTTTGGAACAACTTTCAAATCAATAAGGAACTTCTTAAGCCAAATAGCCTCTTTAGCAGTTTCACAAACAGCTACGTATTCCACTTTCATAGTGGAGTCTTTGATGCATCATTGCTTGATGCTTTGCCAAACTATAGCTCCTCCATTCAGAGTAAACATTGACCCTGATATGGATTTCCGAGAATCCTGATCAGTCTAAAAGTCAGAGTTCCCTTATCTCCATACACAAGCATATATTCCCTAGGGTACTTGAGGATTATTTTGACCGTTGTCTAGTGATCTAATCCTAGATTAGATTGATATCGACTAACAATCCTTACTACATAGTAAATGTCAAGTCTGATACATAATATTGCATAGTAAATTTCGCATTGCCTCAACCTCTTGAGGAGTCTTAAGACACTGCTCCTTAGACAATACAATTCCATGCTTGAAAGGTAATAAACCCTTCTTGGAATTGTGCATCTTATATCTGATAAGCATCTTGTCAATATACTACACTTAAGACAAGGTCAACCTTTTGTTCTTACGATCCCTGATGATCTAGATCCCTATAAAAAATTGTGCCTCTCCCAAATATTTCATTTGAAATTGAGTGGCAAGCCATTTCTTTACATCAGTCAGAAAACCTACATCATTCCTAATGAGTAAGATATCATTCACATACAGCACAAGGAAAGCTACTAAGTTGTTGATAATTTTCTTGTAAACACAAGGCTCATCAACATTCTGATCAAAGCCATATGATTTGATCGCAGTATCAAATCTTATATTCCAAGATCAAGATGCTTGTTTCAGTCCATAAATGGACCGATTAAGCTTGAAAACCTTTTCTCTTGATCTTGTTCAATGAATCCTTCTGGTTTATTCATGTAGATGATCTCTTCAAGATTACTATTCAAAAAGGAAGTCTTGATGTCCATTGTCATATTTCATAGTCATAACATGTGGCTATGGACAAAAGAATTCTGATAGACTTTAGCATGACAATAGGTGAGAAAGTTTCTTCATAGTCCACTCCCTCAACCTAGGTATAACCATTTGCCACAAGTGTAGCTTTAAAGGTTTGTTCCTTTCCATCTAGAACTCTTTTTATCTTGTAGATCCATGTACAACCTATAGGTTTTACCCCAAAAGTTAATCTATAAGCTCCCAGACATAATTGAAATGTATAGACTCTTCTTGATTCATGGCATTCATCCATTCATCCTTGTCAACATCTTCCATTGCTTGTTTATAAGAAAATGGATCCTCAACACCATCATCAGCTATGATGTCTTGGGCTTCTGTTAAACCTATGTAGCACACAGGTGGGTTCATAACCCTCCCACTACGACAAGGCAATCTCAACTCTTGAGATGGATATATATAACTAGACAAACCCATATCAATCACTCTTGTTGATATATCAGCCCCTTCAACAATCCTTGTTGAAATCTCAATCGATTCATTAGAAATTTCATTTAAAAAAAATTTGCTATATGGCTTATGATCCCTCATATGGTTTTCTTCCAAGAAGGTAGTGCTTGTCGACACAAACACTATATTCTCACTTGGATCAAAGAAATATCCACCTCTCGTTTCCTTGGGGTAGCTACAAATAGACATACTTTTGAACGAGCTTCCAACTTTTTGAAGTTTATCACCCAGACATGGTCTGGACATCCCAATTTTTGAAGTGGCGTAAATTACCTTTATGACTTCTCCATAACTCAAAACGTGTTTCAAAAACACTATTTGAGGAAACATTGTTCAAAATGTAGACATCAATCTCCACTATATATCCCCAAAACGAGTCAGGAAGTTGAGCATAGCTCAACTAGACCGAACCATGTCCAATAGGATTCTATTTCTCCTTTCCGATACACCATTCTGTTGAGGTGTACCCGGGGTTGAGAGTTGAGACATAATTCAATGTTTTATCATATAATTTTGGAATCTTACGTCCATATACTCTCCACCACGATCAGATCGTAGTGTTTTTATCTTTTTACCTAACAAGTTTTCAACCTCAGTCTTAAACTCCTTGAACTTTTGAAGTGCTTCAGACTTATGTTGCATTAGGTATAGATACCCATATCTAGAATAATCATCTATGAAAGAGATGAAATATTCATACCCTTCTCGTGCTCTTACATTCATCGGACCATAGAGATAAGAATGTATAAGCTCCACTGTAACGACCCGACCCCCTAGGACTTAAGTTAGGCCGTTACTAAATACATACATGCATGAAACTCAAAACAAAACTCGGTTGTGGCGAAATAAATACTAATTAAATAAGATAAGTTCAAAAGACTTTCATCAAATTCAAATACTAAAACAATAGTAGGGTACTCATAAATCATAAAGGATAGTAAATGAGTCTGAAAAACGATTCTTAAAGTAAGTTTTAAACATCAAAACTAAACGTTAAGAGAAACATGAAAAGAACTCTAAATTTCATGATGTGGAAGTATAAAAACTAGTCCCAGTGGCTCGATCATGAATTTCGCTTGTCCATCGCCAGTGTATCTCTACCCTTACCTGAAACAACAATATGAGAAAGAATGAGTATAAAATGCCCAGTAAGTAACCCCACTACTAGGGTCAGGCTGGACATCTATGTCCCCTAGATACCCACCTCTAGTGAAACATATAAACTGATCTAGTCCTCATGGGACACATATGCACATGAAACAAGAAGGAGACTGAGTTTTATCCTACTTTAGTTAAGTATGCCCACTACCTCTGGAAAATCCCGAAGGAGACACAAACTGGTGAATCCGGAAGGAAACAGAAACTGGTGAATCCCGAAGGAGACACAAACTAGTGAATCTCGAAGGAAACACAAACTGGTGAATCCCGAAGGAAACACAAAATCTAACCTCAACATCATGGTTCTATAACATACATGTGTACCTCAACATCATCATATCAAATACAACCATATGGAAGCACATACCACAAGTGTCTATATGCATAACTAAATAATTCAGATCTCGTACCAGAACATACTTTGATCATATTATACTATCAGTCTATCATGCTAACATTCTGCCATAAGGTACATTTATCATTCTAGTATACATCTAATATTTGGCCCGTAGGCAATTCCAATAGTAAGATTACTTACCTTGATATTAGGTCGAACCAAAAAGAAATTGAATCTTTGTGAAATTCTTGAATCCTTAATCAAGCCTAAACATAAACCAAGCTTTAAAATTAAATGTTAAAGCCAAATTCCAAACACCCAAATATTACAAAATATTTCCAGATAAACTTACCTAAAGTGTGGTCCAATTCGAATTCACCTTTCAAACCTCCAATTTTAAGCCCAAATAATTAGAAAACTAAACTCTTCTTCACCTTGAATCAACCCCCTAATCATAATTTGAAATTAGGCGTACATGATTAAAGCTTGAATCAAATACATACTTCACTACTAAGTCTCAAATAAATTATCCATATGTAGCTTCGTCAAAAAAATCACTTCCAAATGACTTTACCAAAATTTCTCAACAACCAAAATTAATCCATAAGAGGGTAATCAAAGAATAAAACTTACCAAAACTCGCTAAAACAAACTCTAACTTCACTTAATAACACCTCAATACCTTCACAAACTTGAATCCAAAGTTGAAACACAATGGGTATCAACCAATTGATGCCAAAAGTAAATGAGTACTCAAGAATCAACCAAAAACAAACCCAAATGGCAGAAATCTTACCCAAATCGATCCAGTGACGGCAAAAGTGAATGACGCTTGAGCAGTGGTGGACAGAGGTCATGAAAAAGAAACTGACGCAGCGGCTTTGGGTGGCGTTGGACGGGCTCACGAACGTGAGGAAGAAAAAGGGGGTTGGGGTTTGACTTTTTATAAAAATAATAATAATAATAATAATAATAATAATAAAGAAATAAATATAATTACATTAAAAAAAGAAATAAATATAATTACATTTAATTCCTTTCCGTTTCAAAAGAAAATTAATTCCTGCCATAATTCCAATTTGAATAATTTCACGCCAACAATTAAATTCCCGCACTTACACTTGAAGTCAAAAATTCCAAAAATGCCCTACAACTAATAACAATTACTGAAATTCCAAATAGTAAAGTTACTGAAATTACATTATTACTAAAAAAAAATGTGTGGGGTGCTACATTCGATGTCTTTGGCTCTATAACCTTTTCTAGTAAAAGGTTGTTTTGTCATTTTTTCTTCAAAACACGACTCATAAACTGGTAAAGAGTTTTCTTCTAAACCATTTAGAATTCTACTTTTCACCACTCTCTCAATCTTATTGAGATTAATGTGACATAACCTTAGATGCCAAAAATGAACATTTTCTTTAGGAGAAATTCTCAGTCTTTTAATAGTTGTTGCCGTTTTGAACATTTCAATATTTAGAACGACTTTTTTAACTAACGGCCTTAGTATATATAAGTTACTTTCCGAACCAAAGCCCGGTTCCATTCTATTCTTAGAAATAAATACTTTATTTTTAGAGAAGGATAGGGAATACTTTTATTCAATCAGACAAGAAACAAAAATTAAGTTCCTCTTGATATGAGGAACTACATATACGTCATCCAATAACATATATCATCTCTTGTCCAAAAATAACTAAAGTCTGCCTAAAGCAACAGCTAAAACAACCTCATTAGTATTGACTTTGAGAATTATCTCTCCATCTACTAATTGTCTCAAGGAATTAAATTCCTGATAGAATGAACCTACGTGATTAGTAGCTCCTGAATCAACTATCTAGGCAAAATCATAATTCTCTACTAAGCATGTCTCCAAGACAAATAAATCAGATTTATTTTCTTGGGAGTTTTTCCTTTTCTAAAGAGTAGTAGGATCAACTCCACAACCCATATCATAAACTCCAAGTTTCATCTCAGAGGACAATCCTCGTTGATTAACTTCACTAGATTTAGCAACGTTTCTCTAATTGTCCTTTGACATTCAATATGGACTCGAGTTTATCTAGGGAGCTGGTATTACTGGTTTCTCGTCATCAACCCACTTTGCTTGAATTGTAAAAACTCTTGTTCAAACAATTTTTGCATTGATTCCATGATCTGAAGTGCAGTGATCATGCTCTCAAATCTTTTGGCCAAGGCATCACGTATACTTTGCAAAATGTAAACTCGGGCCTTATCATTAGCCTTCATCCCCATCTCGTATGCATCACAAACATTTCGTGTTACATTAGGGATTGGGACTTGACAACAATACTCAATCATGACAATGTTGAGGTTGTTAACCAAAAAAAAATTTCATTGAATCTTTCCACGTCGAATAATTAAAAACGGTCAAACAAGTAGAGGCAACTAATGAAAAAGTACAATTTGACATTTTTGTTGAAAAGAAACAAATTGATCTACATTAGATTTTAGTCTAACTCTAAACTCCAATCAAGTTTAGCAAAAACCTAAATGAATCCCATTTAATATCTAAGTTTTCAATGATGCTTGTATAATTTAGGACAAAAGCCACCGAAGGGTAGTCAGTTGTCCCTTTACTGAATTGAAACATTCTCAACTAATTATTACACTAGAATAATTCTTATTCCTATAACAATCAATCATCATTAATTTGGCCAAAAGATTGCTAACTAGCTTAACAATTTCTCGTAAGTGTGACTCTTCATTTTAGACCTTAGAGTTCCGCCCCAATGAGCCAACCAAAGAGAAAAATCGATTGGGGCAAAAACTAAAGCGGTCCTATCCATTTCTGGAGTTCACCTTGATATTGACCTAATGCACAAGCCATCTGAAGAGGATGCTCCGAGGGTGCCTCGAGGCCATGCAATAAGATCTCACAGTGCAAACTAATGAAGGAAACCGTAGGACATGTTGACACACATCGCTCTCCCACTTACTATAAATACTCTCTCCATTCACCTTGATATTGACCCATGCAAACACCATCCGAAGGGGGACACTCCCAAGACACCTCAAGGCCAAGCATGAGTCTTACAGTATGAACATTAAGGGAGAAACATGAGTGAAAATCGACGTATCGTATATATCTTTTTTCTCCCACTAAGTATTTTAATAACCTAGGGTTTATTTAACTTAGGAAAAATATGACTGAATATTTTTACTAAGTGATTGTTTAAGTGTGCCCAAAAATAACACTTACTTTGGATGGTTAAACATTTTTTATTAATGGTCGTTAAACACTTTCACAAACTTTATTCAACAATTGCGTGCTTGTAGAAAATATATCTAACTCACCTTTCCAAGTCAGTTCTCAGGTAAGGGTATCCCGTTTCCATCAACTTAAATACCCCAACCTAGATAGAACTAGCCTAGACAAAAGGTCTCCTATAGATACATGCTACAAATTTAACCTTTTATTAAAACCAATTTAATCCTATTAAACTGATTAAAAAATTAAACTAATTTCTAATCTTACTAGAAATTTGCGATCTTAGGTCTTTGTGAATCATATTTTAAAACTATTTTAAAAAATGATTTTACCTAAGTTTTATGCAATTCTGAATTATTGATTTTAATTTCTAATTTCATTTCATTATAACTCTTATAAAACAAATGGAACAAATTAAAACTGTTTATTGCATCGAATGACATACTTTATTAAATTATCTAAAGTGATGTCATGCAACATGCAATTCCCATTTCATTACTAAACATACATAACACTTAGTTATTAAAGTAATGAAATTATGAATAACATACATCCAAATATACATCCATACTATATATTATAACTCTTATAATATAAATGATGCATGTATATGTTATTAATATATGCAACCATATAGTATAACACTTATATAATATGATGCATGAGCATGCAATAAGACTAAATCATGCAACTATATATATTATACATTTATAATATAAATTATGCATGAATAATGCATAAACTATGGTGGGATTTTTACTATATGACAAACATTATAACATATAAAAAAATAATTAAATCATACATCATATGCATAATTTAAAAAGCAATTATGGATTAGGATTGGACTCCTAAAACATTAATTAAATTAATATAACATTTATATTAATTTAATTAATAAAAAATTAAATATTTCATTCAAAAATAGTTAATCGACCCTTGAACCACACAAATCAGACCGCCCTTGAATCACTCGAACTAAGTGAACCATACCCGAACCATCTCAAAAAAAGAAGTAAACTGCATGCGAACTATGAAGGAAATCAAACATGATGATTTCCATGAGTAGCGGAAGAGATCGTTCCAAATTCCATTTGAGTGAACACAATCAATTACAGTCTAAAACGGAAACTAACAAGTCATGCACAACTAGAAATTACAGGATGTTAAACGATGATGCAAGGGATAGAGGATGTATACCTTTGAAGAACCATTCTTCAGGATCCCTCGATCAATCTCCAAGCATCCAAGAACAGCACACTCGAACGCAACGACTGGTACAACACAAGCAACAACACGTACACAACGAATGGCCAACAGCTCCTCGAACCCAATGGAGTCACACTCGATTCACGAACTGAGTGAGGACACCACCATAATGGTTACCTTGGTATTCTCGGTGTGAGAATCCAAGAGTTGTGGGCTCTACATGATCTTGGCTTGAGGAAGAGACTGGAGGACTACGATCGTGTAGACAATCGAGCAAGTGGGAGATAAGATACTGTTTATCGTATAGACGATGTGCTCGATCGTTTAGTAAACGACATCCTATTGTATAGACTTAGCCACTCAATAGTTTAGCTACGATCAGCTGAATGACTATTGTATAGTCAAAGGTAAGCGATCATTTAATCTTTGCACAGCTATCACTTAGTGAAACTCTTTCACTTGATAGCTTATCCTTGAGTTCTTTCCGAATGAGGCAACTCTTTATTTTTAGGAAAACAATTTTTCTTTTTATCTCATGGTTACCATAAAACCACCACTAACCTCCCACTCAATCGGTTATTAGAGAAAAAGAAATTAATTATCAATAATTAATATATTATAAATAAATATGATTACCAATTATCATATTATATTTATAATCTATAGTTTTAACATTTCATCTCATGAAACATACAAACCATAGTTCTTTTTCTATTTTATGGCACTTAATGTAAATCATATTTACATTAATCCTCCACTACATCACACCAATTATATCATATATAATTGAAATTCCTCTTGTTAATTTGAACACTTCAAACTAACCCCAAGAACTGATTCTCAACTTGAATCCATTGAGCTACCAAGGGGACCTTAACGAGACATGAATAACTGACTAAACTCTTTAGTCACGAGATCCACCATCTGTTAACTATCGACAGTTGTACTCTTCTCACTACAGATATATTTCTGTATCCACATCAACCAATCAACAGTGCAATAACCCTTCACAGATCGCTCGTAAGTACAGCTGAGCCAATTTACTATTTTGCCCCTATAGTTACATCTAACTCCTTAAGTACCACAAATTCCTCTAATGAACAATAAGTCATAGTCCTACTATGACTGGGTCCTCTCTTCCAAAGAGAGGATGTGGCCACTATGTTCAAGACTCGGAATCAGCTCTTAAGGGAGCAATCTATCTACTTACCCCTGCTTCGGGGAAGGAGTGAATTCCGTCTTGTGTAACTGAGTTCCCAACTCCCCAATCAGACAAATCCCCAAAAAGGTAGGCTTGTTGAGTTGGCAATCTGGCCACTCTCACCCATACTAATCAAAGGACCGCCCTTATAGACAGGAGTTCCCAAAACACTCATGATTAAGGTCATGTCACCTATGGTTGTTTTAGTGAGATGTAAGTCTCAATTATCAATGGCATTATATAAAGTGATGAATCATCACGTGGTCTAGTCTTATACAAACTCTTTGTATAGGACACCCCCGCTCGCATGTCTCTACGTGAATGTTCAGAATCAGAACATCTATAATAGTACACAACACTTGTAAACCTCTATAAAGCAGGTCGTATCCATAGTGTCACCAGGATAAGGTATCCCTCCTTTATCCTTATACTACAGACCTTTTAGGTTATTACTTAAGGCATGATTCATTTGTATATCTCATATACATGCTTAAGTCTACATAAAATAACCACGGATTTTTGTTTATTGGATATGAGTAAATGCAAATAAAATAACTCTTATTTTATTATAACAATGTGTACAAAGTTTAAAAACTACAAGACTCCGGGAGAATTATGACATCAATCCTAACAAATTGGTGTTGAACCGCGCTTCTTCTCCGTCTCGGAGCGTCACAATGATGTCGTGCCCTAGCGTCACGACACTAGGCACAGCGTTGCGACGCTACTGTACATTCGCCTACTATACAGATTTGAACTTCTTCGATATTCTACTCTAATTTGTGCTCCGTTTTCATCAAAATGTTGTCAAAAACACCATGAACACTCAAGACTAAAGAATCACATAGTCTATAGCAATTAATGCCCAAAATAATGAGTCTCTACAAATCGAATTTGTAAACATAAAGCTGAAAAACTAAAACCTAATCTCGAAACTTCCAAGATTGCAAACCATTAAAAAAATCATTCATCAACATGAAAAATTTTACAGATGCAACCCACCAAAACTGTAATTAACTTCTAGAAATTAAAAAAAAAAAAAGGGATCAAAACCTCTACTCAAATATCAATTGAAGGAATCTGAGAAGGCTCCGTAGCAGAAGCGGGGATCGTTCCCAATTTCAAATTTTTTTTTACAGAATTCTCAATTTACGGAATATACGATTATGCATTTAACAATAAATTTACAGCATGCTTTGAAGGAAGGAAATAGGGAAAAGAAAATTACCCTTGAAGAAATCACAGTCTTCACGTAATTCCTCAATCTAGATCTTGTCTCCAAAATACGAAATTCCAAATGGCCATCACCACAATGAACCTCATGTATTCTCCTTAGGGACTGAGAATTAGCAGGAGGTGTGGGCTCTACTATATTATTTGGGAAGAGGGAGAGAATTTTGAAAGGATGGAGAAGAAGAAAAAAAATTCTTCTCTATGTGTTTTTAGGAGAAAAGCCAGAGAAAATTCAGAGAGAATTCCTCGACCATGAAGAAGACAAAGACCAAAAAACACAACCACTTTCATCCACATCTGTCACATAACTGAAGGAGAGGAAAAATAGGGAGGGAGTTATTTTCGTAACTCCCTCAAATTAATTTAATTCATAATTAAATAAAATTAAATATATAAATATATATACATATTATAACTAACTTATTATATGTATATATAACTATATGTGATATCAAATATAACACATAACATATAGTTTTTATATTGTATCAAATACAATATAACCTATAGTTTTATTTCTCTCAATATGCATGGCATTTAATATAAATCACATTTATAATAAACTTAATTATATGAATCTCATCCATATAATTAATATTTGAATCATATTCAAATATTTAATTCCTCTCAAAATAATTTTTATATTATAATGTATCAAATATATTATATCAATTATATCGCATATAATTAAATTAATTAATTATATCATACATATAATTAATTTCCTCAAATAATTTGAAAAATTCAAATTAATCCAAAATTAATTCTCAATAATCCTTATTGAGCTACAGATAAGACCTTATGGACCTGTAGATTGAAGCTCTAATTGTATTTGGATAATTAGTTAAACTCTTTAATTAAGTTACCCAACATCCATTAACTGACGGTCACACCACTAAAGACCGACAACTGCACTCTTCGTACTACAGATATATTTCTGTATCCATTGGATATAATCAATCAATAGTGCGATGACCCTTCACAAATTGCTCGTAAGTACAGGTAGACCAAAATTACCGTTTTTTCCCTATAGTTACATCTAACTTCTTAAGTACCATTGATTCCTCTAATGAACAATAATTCATAGTCCAACTATGACTAAGTCCCTCTCGGGTCAAGAGAGGGTGTGACCACATTGTTCAAACCCTAGAATTAGCCCTTAAGAGAGTAATTTATCTACTTATCCCGACATCAGGAAATGAGTGAATTTCGTCTTGTGTAGTTGTGTTCCCAACTCCCCAATCAAACGAATCTCCAAAATGATGAGCATATTGAGTTGGTATTCTGGCCACTCTCACTCATACAAATTAAAGGGCAGGCGTTCACAACTCACTCAAGATTCAAGTCATATCATCTATGGTCATCCAGGTGAGATGTAAGTCTATATTATTAACGGTGTTATATAATGAGACTAGTCATTTCGTGGTCATATACAAACTCTTTATATAGGATACCTCCGCTCCCATGTCTCCACATGAATGATCAAGATCAAATCATTTGTAGTACTTTACAATACTTGTAACATCTACAACGTGGGTCATATCCATAGTGTCACTCGATCTCAATCCTGAGTGAGTTATGGACTCATATCTATGAAGACAGTCTTTTGATTTGTATGGGTGGGAGTGACCCGTGTCGCTAACTCAATAAGCCTACCATTTTGGAGATTTGTCGAAGTAAGGAGCTAGAAACATAGCTACACAAGAAGAAGTTCACTTCTTCCTGTCTTTAGGGAATATAGATGAATTGGTCCCTTAAATGGTGACTCCTGATCTTAAACAAAGAGCCCCTTGCTCTCATTGGTTCTAGAGAGATTTGTTTATGGTAGGACCATAAATAGGTTGTTCATTAGGGGATCAGTGAGACTTAAGAAGTAAGAGATAATTATGGGGCAAAACAGTAATATAACCGAGCTATAATTACAAGAAATTTGTGAAAGATTGAATTACTGATAATTGGTTATATCCATGGACACAAAAATATATCTACAGTGCAAAGAGTGCAATTGTAGGTCTTTAATAAAGTGACCTACAATTAATTAATTTTGATTAATTTAATTAAAGAGTTTAATTAATTTAATCTTGAATCATTTGAGCTTCTAATATGTAGGTCCATTAGGTTCTCCTACTAGCTCACTAAGGATAAAACAAGGAATAAGTAGTTTTGGGATAATTTGAATTGTTCAAATTATTCAAGGAAAATAAATAAATATATATATATATATATATATATATATAACATATATGATGTGATTATATAAAGTATAATGTATATTGATACATTATAGTATAGTTAATTATAAATATGATTTATAATTAAAACTATTAACATGAGAGAATAATATTTGGATAAGATTCAAATATTAAATAATATGAATTGGATTCATATTAAAACTATAAAGTAAAATTAATATGAGTGGAATTCATATTAGAAAATTACTATGAGAGAGAAGTATATTTGAATATAATTCAAATATTTAATTAATTAAATATATGGTATTTAGTTAAAATAAATAAATATTATTTGATTATTTATTTACTTATTTTATTTGAATTAAATTATATTTAATTTAAATTTAAATTAAATAAATATAATAAAAGAAGAAGAAAATTGCAGGGGAGTGGTTAGTGGGGTGAGGGTGTTAACTCCCCTTAAGTATTAATTGTTTGATTCTGTATTAGATACATAAAAAACTGAGCACAAAAATACAAAAAGCCTTACTTCATTCTCAAGCTCTAAAAAAACTCTCTCAAACAAATCATAGAGGAAATTCTCCTTCTCTTCCCCTTAATTCTTTAAAAAATGTGGGATCCCACAATCCAATTCCTTGCCGGATTCATAGAAAGAAATCCCTATTTGATGGTGTCCTTTGCTCGTGATCTTGGAGAAAGAGAAAGCTTTGAAAATTTGAAGAACTGATCTTTAAAATATTTTGTTTTCTCAAACTTTTTTTTTATGCTTAACCTGTTTTTATTTAATTCTATGAAATTCTTTATCTCAATTCAAAGATAAAAGGCAATAAAATGCTTCCATATTGGGATTCAGTCTGTTCATGTCCTATGTCTAGTTATCTCATTCTCTCTACAATATAGGTTAAATTTCTCACTACAGAATTCCAGCCCATTATCTATCCTTAGGTGTTTAATCTCATTAGATGTTTACTTTTGTATCATGAGTTTCCATTCATAAATTTTTCAAACATCAATCTTTAGTTTTAAGGAAGTAAACCCAAATTTTTCTTGAGAAATCATCAGTAAAAGGATAGGAGATACCTTAAGCCACTTAGGCTTGGAGTTGGGCTAACCTCAAAAGGTCAGATGTATGTAGTCTAGGATTGTCTTTGTTGTATGTTGCGCTTTAGTGAAGTTGTGCTTTGTTGTTTGCCCATCATACAATGCTCATAGAGAGTAAGATGGTCACTGATGCTTTTAGGTAAAATGCCCTGTTCAGATAAAGTTTTCAATTCCTTTGCATTGACATGAGATAGCCTATGTGTCAAACATCAACCTCTATTAGTTCATTTGAAGTTACTATGTAGGCCCCTGTCAGCATTTCAACTCCCCTAACCATAAATAGGTCATTTACCTTCTCTCCAACTAGGACAACCTTAAAATCTTTAATGACTTCAAGAGTTCCTCCATTTCTTTTGTATTCACACCCAATTGCATCTAGCATTCCCAAAGAGATCAGGTTTCCCTTGAGAAGTGGTACATGTCTGATATTTCTTAGGAGTTTCACATTCCCATCTTTTAGCTTCAATAACACTGATCCAATCCCAATTATTTTACAAGCTTGGTTGTTTCCCATGTAGACAATTTCTCTATCAATCTCCTTGTAGATGTTAAACTAAGGTCTAATAGGAGTCATATGGTAGATGCATCGGGAGTTCAAGGCCCAATCATGTTTTTCAAGGGGATTAATATGATTGACCTTGTCTTGTATTGAGGCAAGTGCATTTGAATAGACATAGGATCCTTCAACAATTGAAGCTTCAAGTTGTTTTCCCTTAGCTTCCTTTTCTTTCTCTTGATTCTTCCTCTTTAGAATGAAGAAATCCTTAATTAGGTGGTCTTTCTTCTTACAATATTTGCATTTCAGCTTCTATGTAGGTTTATTTTCATCATTAGGTTGTTGTTTTCCACCTTTTCCATGATTAGGTTTTGAATTTTCCTTCACAAACATCCCTTCACCACTAGGTTGTTCTTTCTTCACATATTGTAGCTCAATTTCCTTTGCTCTCAGGGCTGATATATGATGGCATCTGTGATGATGGATTCTCTTCCCCACTTTAGTGGATTCTTTACTTCTTTGCAGAATTTCAATAGGAAGTTTAGAAGCACATAGACTTTATTATCACCTATGTTTCCCCTAAGTTCTTGAGCTCAAAGACTATCTTCTTAAATTCATCAAGATTGTATGTGAGTGATTTAGATGAATCAATCTTGAATGTGAAGAACTTCTCCATTAGATACATCTTGTTTGGAAGGTCTTTTGTGACAAATAATTCTTTCAATTTAGTTCAAATCTTATAAGTTATCTCTTGATCTAGAACTTGTCTTAAGTCACTCATATTTAAAACTAATGTACTATTGGTTGTCAGCTTCCAATCTTTCCTTTCTTGTGTTGTCACCTTAATGCATCAAGGTCCGACCTCGATCTTGGTCAAGATTGAAAATGGGCTAATTTAGCTTTGGGCCAAGTCAAACCTTTTCTCCAACCCAATATTCCATCCCCAGAGAATCATCATGGCCCAACTTTTGTTATTTCTTTTTTTTCATCTCACTGAAAAATTACCTTGGAAATGGCAAATGACGACCATGATTTTTTTTAATCAAAGAAGTGAAAGCATTCCAAAACTAGTGAAAATTAAAAGTTTTTATTCAATTAAAGAGCGAAAAAATTGAAAAATTGGATTTATGAAAATTTAGAGTCTATTGGATAGCGTTTCCATTCATGGTTTCTTGTTTCTCATTTTCTAAGTGACTAACTTATATGATAACCATTTATATTTCTTGTTTCTAAAATTTGAGGAACGATTTTTTTAAAGTAGTTCAATTTTCTTTTGTTTCATTTCTATTATGAAAAAAAAAAAGGAAGAACTTGGCTAGTTGGTAGAAAGGTGCAAGTGCAAGTGACACCAATTTTCTATGTACTTAGGTTCGATTTCTAGGTATGATGGCATTATTTTTTTTTCCCCATTCTTTTCTAATATATTTTTGTTATATTTTTTATATTCATTTATTTCTTTTATTTTTATTCATTATTTTTTTATATTCATATGTTACTTTAATTTTGAATTTAAAATTTTCAAAATTTAGGTTTATTTATTATTTAATTTTCAATTTTCAAATTTTCAATATATATTTAAATATTTTTTGAATTTTGAAATTTCAATTCTGGAATATGCATTTCTATATATTATTTTAATTTTAGATTTATATATTATTTCAAATTTCAAATTTCAAATTTTAAACTAGTATATTTGAATATGATTTGAATTTTAAATTTTGAAACATACATATTTATATATTATTTTAATTTTACATTTTGAATTTTGAATTTTTTTTAGTACATTTGAAATCAATTAAGATCTCACAATATATAAATTATGTCCACTAAAAGATTCACTTAGCTTGACTTTTAGTATTTTACAACTAAAATATTTATATAATAATATAATTGAGTTGGATTTGACTCAAGATCATCCAAGATGAATGAATTGACAGAGAAATAACGTTGCAAATCAAATTTGAGCAACATTTGAAAGTTAGAAACAAATGTATTATTGTTGTTAATTTTGCATAATTTATCTATATTTGATAATGTAAATTTTTGCAATAGTTTTTTAATATTTTAATGCATGTTATATATATATATTGAAGGAATGATATATCATGTAACGGAAGAATACAGAATCAATAAGCCATTAAACTACATTTAATTTGAGTTTTAAGCATGTTGTTCATATGATATTTATAAGAGGGTTCGAAACACATATTACTTTTAAAGATTTCACCACTAATTCAGCTGAAAATACCAAGATAGAGATCGAATCACCAAGAGGACTACCATCGAGATCTTCTCTACTATACTCAGGCTGAAATGTGTGGTGGTAGCACTTGAACAAGTTGAATTGATGAAGAACGAGAGCAGGGTTTTCAGGGTTATTAATTCAGAAATTATCTTTCAATCTCTCGCTGATCTTCATGCATGGAGCATCAATATATAGGTAAAAACCATGCAAATGTATCAGCTTGCACGTTGGGCAGCTCTAGCTTGAAGATTAGCAATGAAATTTGGTGATTCTCTAATAAATCTGGTTAGTAGATTTTTCCCAAAAAATGGAAAAATCCACTAACTAAGAATGTTTTCAAAAAAAACACTTTTATTTAAATTTATTATTTTAAATGAGTTTTATAAAATTAATTCAAAATAATTAATTAGATAAGACTAATTTTTAAATTATAATTTAATATCTAAATATTAAATTAATACAATATCATCAATAAATCGATTTTATATTTAAATCAAAATTTAAATATTAATTGATTTTCCAATTTCGTTTAATTTCAATTGAATTAAACGTTATAATTATATCATATGCAATAAATTGAAAACCCTAAAATTCATACATCAATACTCAATTTTGTATTCCAATTTAATGAGCTAGTAGAGGGATCTAATGGACCAACAGATCATGAGCTCCAACGATCTGTAATTAATTCGTTAAAACTCTTTAATCGAATTGATTACTATTCGTTAACTATCAAGACACACCACTATAGCTTGATAGTTGCACGTTCTCACTATAGATACATTTTTGTCCATATAAACCATAATCAGTAAGTTGATCCTTCACAGGTTGTTTATATTTACAACTGGGTCAAAATTACTGTTTTACCCCTGCAAATACATCTTGTTCCTTAAGTTCCCACTAACCCTCGAATGAACAATTTGATTCATAATGCTACTTATGAATCATGTCCTTTATCATGAGAAGGCGGGACCCCATATGTTCAAGACTTAGAATCAAAGAGAACAACTTATCTACTAACCCTCAAAATGGTAGGAGTGAATTCCATCTTGCAGGGCTATGTCCCCACCTATTCATCCGGTCTTATCCCCAAAATGGAAGGTTTATTGAGCAGTGTTGTCGAACTACTCTCACCCATGTAGATCAAAGGATAATCCTGATTAAAAAGGAGTTCATAGCTAGCTTAGGATTAAGATCGAGTTATCCTAGGTTAACTTAAGCATGAAATAGTCAATTTTAACAGTAGACGGTTGTTATAAAGAAAAGTGACTATTTCGTGGTCCAATCTATATGCAAACTCATCGCATAGGACGCCCTCACTTGCATGTCTCTACAAGAATGATCTATGGATTACATCATTTGTATTACCTAAACAAAATGGGTTGTATCCAATAATGTTATCAGGATGAGATACCAATTTCATCCATATACTTATAGACCATTTAGGTTATATACTATTAACTTGATCTTGTTTATATTACTACATAAAGTTAAAAGTATCCACACTATAACCATAGATATGTTTATAGGATTTTCATAATAGAGTGCAAAATCAACAACTTTATTAATAAAATACTCAATAATATTTTATTGATAAATAGAATGTTAACACGAATTGCAAGTTCTAGGACATTCCCTATATATATATATATATATCATTTAAAATAATTATTTAAAATCATATATTATTAAAAAAAAATAAAAAGTTTCAATAGGTCTATTTTAACTATTATAACTAGAACATGATAATTTAGTATTTATTTATCAAATATTAATGCTTATTTTTTCAGGTTTCAAACTTAAATTTGTCAAATACTAATTTACGTCATTTTACCGTTGATTTTAGAGTAATCCAAAACCAAACCATCTCATTTAGATTAAAACATTCAAAATGAAAATCAAATGTTTTTTAAATAAAAGAAAATAAAGAGAAAAACTTAAGTATTGTCTTGGATGTATCTAGTATAGTCCAATAAAATATTGTCACGGGTAGTTTCAATTTTTAAAAAATCAATTTATTTTAATTTCTTTTTCTTTCTTTCTTTCTTTTTTTTTTTTTTTTTTTTTTCCTTTGTATGGTAAAGAAGTCGGGGTACATAAGATAGGAGGGTGCAGAGCTAATCCTATTTTTTCTTTCCCAAAGAAAATGGAGATGCTGCTTGCTGAGGACTGACAGATGGCCCTTGAAGAAGCATGCACGTGCCCGGCACGTTGCAACGTGCATGGCTCCTAACCCATAAACAGACCGACACTATCTTCTTAACACCTCAATGCCGATATTATATATAAATAAAAAATCAATTGAGAGACGAGAAAAATAAAATTTTAAAAAAAAAAAAGAAAGAAAAAAAGCGAAGAAATAATTTAATAATGTCGGCGGCTCAGGTAGATCCTCACGACAAGATGAGATCCAGAGACATAAGCAAAGTGACACGTGGCGAGCAAGCCCCAAGGCCAGCTCACGAATACGGCACCGTTTCGAAGCCTCCGCCACCTTCTTCCTCCTCCGTTACCTCCGCTCAGACAAACCTCGACGGTAACGACGACGATCGCCGCCGTGGAGGCGAAGACACAGACAATAAGGTCTCTTCTTAAAAGATGTAGAATGTTTAATTTGCATGCGTTGGAGTAAATTTAATGTTTATTAGTATGGTGAGAAAATATATTAAAAAAAAAAATTCTATAGAGATAGAAAAAGAAGCATAGATTTAAGATGCATCTACGTATTGCTTAAAAATAAATATTTTTTCTTAAAATTTTGAGTATGATTGGATTTCAAAATGTTAAATTGATTTTAATTTAATCTCTACGTTTCATTACTTTTTATATTTAAATTTAATTTTAATTTGATATTTAAATTTTAAGATTTATTTTTTGAACTTCATATTTTTATTAAATATTCATCGGTCTATTCATTAATATGGAAGAGTGATAATAGATTAAATGTCATTATTTTTTCATGGGATTAGTTCTAAGATTTCATTTCACAATATTTTAAATTAATTAATAGATCTTACATTGAAGAATGCAATGTGAGTATTTAGTAAAAAAACTGAAAAAACTAAGTGCAAATCTTGAAGCTTGAAATAAAACTCAAATATCAATAATATTAATAATATTTAGATTTTTATTGAAGTATAAGATTAAATTAAAATCAAATGCAAAACTTAACTATTAAAATAGTTCAACATTTTAAAACCAGCTAGGGACCAATGAAAACAGAACCTAATATTTTTCCCTCGTTAAATTACTAATGAACAACAGTGGCTATTAACATATTAATGGGAGGAGAAAATAATATTATGTTTGTTCGATATCTAAATTTTGTGTTCTAAGATTATATTTTAATGGTTAAATTAATTCAACCCTAAAGAAAACTTAGAATTCAATACTTATTAATGTTTAAAAAGCAACCCTAAACTCTGAATTTGACCCATCAGACTCTATTATCCAATTTAAATCATGATCAAACCAATAGGTTAGGATAAATTTAATATTTTGGAGTTTGGCTTTTTTATTTCAAGAGTAATTTTTAATATTATAATATTGGTAGGACGAGGGACTAGAGACAGCACCAAATGACCTTCGTTTTCCTTTCACTAATCAAACTCGTCATTGCTATGCACGCTATTTGGGATACCATAGGTAAAATATTATATACACGTGTGTCTTTTTAATAGTGTTTTTAATACATAAATCTTTGTCAACCTGAGTATAACTCAAGGAACTTAAACTTTTATAATCAACTTCAATGCTCTACGTTTTTGACAATTTGTTTCATTTCGAACCTTCCTATCAACAAATGATGATATATAAAGAGAATCATTTTAGCGAGTTTTTAAATTAATTTTATTTGTCTAATTTTTTGAATTTGTACTTGGTATGTCATTTTGGCTCGTGTTAGGTGTGTGCAGAAGGAGGGGGAACATGCGCCTGAATGCAAAAAGTTTGCCAAGTATTATCGATCTCTATGTCCGGGTGAATGGGTAAGGGGAAAATTTTCAGTACTACGACAGTATATACTACTTTCACATTTTCACCTTATTATTTGATATATTATTGGATATATAACATGTTCATCTATTATTTTATGCGTCTTACATAATTATTAAGATTTTGTTTGACAACCATTTGATTTTTGTATTGTTTTTTTTAAAAAAAAAAAGTTGTGCTTGTTTTCTTAGAACTTCTTTGTCGTGGTTTTCATTTTTCCAACTAAACACTTTATTTATCTTAACCAAGTTCCGCACAAAAATAAAAGTGGGTTTCAAAATTACTTTTTATATATATATATAATGAAGGGAGAAAGTATCAAAAACTTCTTTTTATTCATTTTTCATTTTTCTTCTAATCTCATCAAGATTCTTTTTTCTAAAAAAGTATTGATGTTAAAATTTGGACGAGGTAAATATGTACCTAATACTCTCGTAACAACAATTTTGAATTTGTAATTCAGGAAAAATCGCTACCTACAAGATAGGAAAGAACCGCACATCGGTGTGGTGCTTGCCATACAAGTTTCAATGTTTAAGTTAATAGGGAAATTAGAACTCTGCAACAAAGTATATGTGTCTAGTGTGTGAGTCGACTTACTTCTCTCTGAAGCTATCATAACATATATTTACAACTAGAGTTAACTTAGGACTTTCTCGGAGTTAACCTAGGACTCTCTCCCTAGGATTTCGGAGTTTCATTAGTCTTATTCTTTGACTTTTTGGGCTAGGTGTAAAGTTGTCGAGCGGGATAGATGACTTTTTCGTCTACGTTTCTGTTTCCTATTTTATTCTTCGTTCCCACAAAATTTTCTATGGAGAATGGGGTAGATATTTTCCATGGAGAATTCACACGAATTGGTTCCCTGAAGAATTTTTTTTTAAAAAAAAATCAACTTAAATCACTGTTACAAAAATTTTTAATTTAAATAGTTAAATTTCTTGCTAGTTTTCTTATAGGATTAATAAAAAATTAGAATTATAGAGTAATTACTCAAATTTGGAAATAATTGATTATCTATGATATAAATTTTAAATTGTATTATTTTGATCCTTAAATAATAGAACTTGAAAGTTAATTATAATATTTATATATTAATAATAAATAATATTAACATTAAATTATTATAATAAATATAAGAAAAAAAGGCTAATAGGATTGGGAAGGGAATGGGTCCTTGTTTAGCATTCCAGAAATATTTTCCCTCACTCTTCTTCCATTCTCCGTCTAAGGTCCCACATGGAAAGTGGACATCTCTAGGGTATGTAAGGGGCATGTCTCATTTGATATTTTGCTATGGGTAGAATGAGGCCGATTACCTTCTTTTAGCTATTTCTTGGGTCTAGGATGACTCATTCGGCCGAGGCATGTGTGAGGCATGTCTCATTAGAGATTGTGCGAGATCGGTGGGCTTGGCCAAGCGAGTCTCCTTTCTATAGGTCCATTTTAATCTTTAAGTTGCCACTTTTTGACTGGAAATGTATTATCTATTTGTGTTGTTTGCTAAATATCGACTATGTTGTCCTTTGTTCTAAAATCACCAAGGTCGGAAATGTATTATCTATTTGTGTTGTTTGCTAAATATCGACTATGTTGTCCTTTGTTCTAAAATCAACTGACCTTGGTGTTGAATTTCTATCTTAATACATTAATTTCTAAAAACTTTTAAATTTTGACCATCCAAGTTTTATTCAATGTGGATATATGTTTGGGGAGTCGTCTTATTGATAATGATCGAGTTATAAGTGATTTATTGAAAGTGGTTGAATTGTTGTGTTGATTTTAATCTTTTAAAATTGGTTTAGTTCCATGCTCGGTTTAATAGTTTGTAGTGTGTGAACAAAATTCATAACAATAATAGACAGTAGGGTAAATAGCGGTCTATCGGAGTCAATTTTCGTTGAACTGATCATGTCAGTTTAGTTAATTAGCAAACTGATCTCGATTGTCAACCAGTCGATCGGTTTGTTTTTTCTGCTTCTTTTTCTTCTTCAAATTAAATTAGTAACTTTATTTTTTATTATTAATTATGTAATATTTTTCTTTATTTATTTTATTTAGAAATTTGGGTTTGATTACAAAAGTATTATGCAAACAAAAAAATTAGCCCCACCAAATTGCTATGTTCTTACCAGGTTAATCACTCAAACTCGGATCAAGCAGCAAGCTTTCAATTTTGACTTCATTGCCTAAAGTGAAACTAGAGATACATACATATATATATATACACATATATATACATACATATTCATACACACACATATATATATTAAAAAAATAATGAAAGAGTATAGTGGTGACCATAAAAAAATAATGAAAGAATATAGTGGTCAGTTGGTCGGTCGAGACTCGACCAGACCAAACCTTCCGATCGACCAATGCTCAATTTGGTAGTTTTTTCCGTCAGAGATTGAGCTCGATTCGAGAGATGGAGACATAAAGGTGCAATAAAGCCAACTTCGATCGGTCCTCTCTTCTTCTCCGGTCGACTTGATTTGGTTGCTTGATTTTTCGGCTTATAATACTCACATCAAGTCACATGAGAGACGATAGAGTATTGAGCTGTTTGTTAATTTTTTTTCATAACTTTTGAATTAGTAAGATATGAGATAAGTGATTTTGAAATGGTTAATCACTTATTTTATCTTTATAATCACTCTTAAAACATACAAATTAGTTTAATTTATGAAGGAGTACAACGAATTAGTTTAATTTATGAAGGAGTACAACGAGGAGTACAACGAATTAGTTTAATTTATGAAGGAGTACAACGAACTGACGATGAAGTTACCCAAGAATATTATTAGAGATATAAATTCCTGTTTGTTCATGTATATGGAGACACAGGACAGGTTGAAATTTATGAATTTTTCATGGTGGTTTAGAGTCGATAGTTCAATTGGTTGGTTGGCTTAGGATTCTAATGATCTAAATTTTTGAAATGTTTATTTTCTTAGAATATGAATTCTAAAAGAATCACTTTAATTTTATTTGTTTTGTTTTTGACCATTTAAATACAACAATAATGTTTGGAGAAGTTGTGGAGTAGAGTTCTACTTTTTTCCTTGGCTCAAGGAGTTTGAGGCTCGGCTCGGGACTAAAAAGTATTGGTGTTATGTCTTATTAATTTCTTATATCGTGATCTTAATTTTTTAGAGTTGTGCAGAGTTCACAACTTCTTATTCTAATTGTAGTTCACAACTTCTTATTCTATACGTCTCTTAAAAGTAGCCAACACTAATCGATATTCTGAAAGCTTGAGATTTAGGGAATATTATACTAAAATGTAAAATTTTTAAATATTTATTTAAAGACAGTCTTGTTGATCTTTTAAAGATGAGAAATTTTTAAGATATATATGGGGAGTTTTATATGTATAAAACATGTAAGAAGGGAATCGAACTTCGATAAAATATAAAATATCATATCAGTTAAGCTACGTTTATTTCAATATAGAGAATTCATGATAATAATAATCCAAGGTCATATTTTACTTTGTGCAGATTGAGAAATGGAACGAGCAAAGGGAGCTTGGCGTCTTTCCTGGTCCGATATAAGGTCGTTTGAATAAATATTGAAAAGTGCCTCATATAATCTACTTTTGTACTTTAAATTTTAGTAATAGGAGTAAAAGCAGTTTGAATTTGAATGGTCAAATATATAGTAGTCAGATCAAGCTTTAATGTACGTTAATTATTGCTAAGTTTACTTTGGCCATTTTCCTTTAGAGATTATAGTACAATTATTATGTTAGTTTAGCATTTTGATAAATATATACATAAGAGTTTAATTGTAGAAAAACTTCAAACCGAAGGAAAAATCACGGAAAATGTACACTGGAAATTTATCACAATCACACAAATTTTCTTCCGTCCTAATTATTAAATAACTCTGAGTTGAAAAATCACGGAAAATGTACACTGGAAATTTATCTTCTTCCGTCCTAATTATTAAATAACTCTCTCAAATATTTTGAGTGCAAACGGAAATTTTATTAGAGTTAGCAATTTGAAAATTAAAGGTATAGGTTAATTTTATAGTACCGGGAATTCATGACTTTTTTTAATATTTTCGATGTGGGATACCTGTACTTTTAATATTTTCTTGTACTTTTAATATTTTGTCAAAATTTGATAAATTCTATCTTGCCAGGATGTTTAGAGAATCCACGACATCTATAACATCTATTGTTTTCATCGAAAATCATAGCTTTCAATTCAGAGAACTATAACCTACTCCACCATAAACAAATCATTTGGAATATCACCTTCTAAGAATTATTTTTTTCATCACATGTCGATGACCTTTGCTAAAATTTATGGTGTAATTTCTATCAACTTAGTTCACGGTAAAGTTCTTCAACTATTGATACCACTTCCACCATATGTCTTGCATAAACGTTAAGTTAATGTCCGTGTGCAAACTTGTGGAACTACTAATCTCACATCTTCTATCATGATAAATTGAACATATCATGAGGATGAATTTTGTTTTTCTTCAGAGGAACGGATTGCAACTTCTGTGGTGGTAGAGACAAATTTAGAATCTGATGTAGAGTCCTTTGATGAACTTGCTCTGTTAGGACATCCCTTTTCATGTGTTCAGACTATCCACATTCCAAGCAACCCATTTTTTGTATGAACTCTTTCCTCTTCCACTTGCTGGCTACGGGTACTAAATCGTCTTATGAAGTACACCCTTCACTATTCAATTTTCTTTCCTCTAATAAAAGTTTACTGGTAGCCTCAGTAAAGTAAAATTTTATTCTCGTACATCAAGATTGACTTCATGTGTTCATAAGAAGGAGGAAGTGACAAGATGGGTTTCACTGGTTTATCTTCATCACCTATCTTTACTCTGATCACTTCCAACTCATAATTGATATCGACGAGACCCAGATCATCTGAGATTTTCGTACTTTCCACCATCTGCAGAGTGTGAAACTACTCTTTTAGATACAACCGATTTGAGATGCTCTTTGCTTGATACATTGTTTCATTTCTCCCAAAATTCTTTGGCTGTCAAAATTTCGTGCACATTTGCAAGAACGTTCTTAACCAAATTTAGTCTGATTGCATTTGCAGCTTTTAGATTCATTTCCTCCCAATCTTCATCTGTCATGTTGGACTTCTTAGAACCTTTATTGGAATTGGTGCTAGACTGTCCTAGACCACCAGAATCGATTAGTTCTTTAGAAGTACCACTGTTTGATCTTCCCTTTAAGGCCCAATGTAATCCAAATTGTATGTACACATCAGTTGTTAGATTTTTTGCCCTTAATCTCAAATTAATTAATGTTTTGATGATTTAAAAAAAAAAATACTTTTATCAACTAACAATTTTAGTGTTTTGAAGTGTTCATTGTGTATAGCTTGGAACAACGATTCCAACGCACTTTAAATAACTTAAATTAGAGTTCAAATGAAGAAGATATATCCAAATAAGTGTAACAAGAAAATTCCGAGTGGATAGTACGACGAATGTTTTCATCAAAGTGGACAAATTGAAAGGTGTCAAAGTCATGGAGGGGTAACACATTGTAGACTTTTGGTTTTTGTTGGGTTTTTAAAGATTTTTCAAAATATATATTATTATATTATTGTTTTTAAAGATTTTTCAAAATATATATTATTATATTATTTTATGTTTATATCTTATGCCTAATTAGACACATGGTAGGTTTTTTATTTTG